>NC_043976.1:31963998-32221498 GCF_902148855.1 Sphaeramia orbicularis
AAAGGTTAAATAAAGAGTAAAATTCATCTGGGAAATGCCACTGGGTCTTTATGGGTTATCTCCAGAATACACCCCTGGTACTAATAATGAAACCCTGAACTAAAATTGAAAATTATGGACAATCTTATTTCAAGAAATCTTAGCAAGATAATTTCCACTTGCTCCATTGAAAGATTTTTTTTGCTTGATTCAAGATTTTTTTTTGCTTAATTCGAGATTTTGTTTTTTGCTTAATTCGACTTTTTTTTTTTTTTTTGCTTAATTTGAGATTTTTTTTATTTATTTTTTTTGCTTTTTTCAAAAAAAATTTTTTTTTTTTTCTTGCTTAATTCAAGATTTTTTTTGCTTAATTCAAGATTTTTTTGCTTAATTCCAGAATTTTTTTAAATTAATTCAAGGATTTTTTCTTTCTGAATTCAATTTTTTTTTCTTTTTTTCTTTTTTTTTTGCTTGAGTCAAATTGTTTTGTTTTTTTTCTTTTTTTTTCTTTTCACTTGTTCCATTGGCATATATATATATATATATATATATATATATATATATATATATATATATATATATATATATATATATATATATATATATATATATTTATTTATTTATTTATTTATTTGCCTGAATTAGGCTAAGCAATAAAAATCTGCCAATGGAACAAGAGAAAATTATCTTGGTAAGATTTCTTGAAATAAGATTTTCAAGATCTGTTGTCTAAAAAGAAGTTCTTATATGTCACTGAAAAGTTACTTTTTAGATGATTTTGTCTTATTTTAAATTAGATAAGATATTCTGGCTAGAAATGAGAAAAATACACTTGGTAAGATTCAAATTGTTGAAGTGAACAAAAAAAACACTGAAAATGCTGTAGTATCCATACCAGGCCTGTAGGTGGTGCTGCAACGCTGAAATACACCAAAAACAGAGAAGAAGACATGGAGCATGTGCTTAAAACTCACTGTAAACAAACACATGAAGGAGAAGATGCTAATACAAGTGCTAAATGCTAAGGGACAGGTGAGTCTTCAGCATTATTGTTTCAGAATAGAACTGTTGGAGTTGTAAAGGGTGGCGTTTTTTGATTTGTTCTATATTCAGGTCCCAGAACACTGGTTGTGTGTAGATGAAACTCTAATGTGATAAAGAACTTTTGCAGACACTCGTAAAATCATTCCCTATGTCATCCTGTAACACATGTCCTTGTATCGCTGTTGAGGCTTGTTTTAACCCATAAAGACCCAAACACCCAAGAGCATCTACTGATCTAAACTGTTTAATACCTGCTGATCCACCAATCCAATCAATACATGTAAATAATTGGTGTAAAATACAGTTTGTCATCTTCTCATGGTCATCAGATATGACCCATTTGGATGTTCAGAGGCTCTGTGAACTTGGAAACACCATCATCTTCTACAACATTGATTCACTAGTAAAACCCATGGAGTTGGATCAATGACAGTGGATGGAGGTGCTTGTTTTATGCTCAATTAATTATATACTTTGTTGAAAAAGTCATGTTTTCTCTGTTTCTGATATTATGACAACTTCAATCTGAGCTTTTATGAACATCTACATGATCAGTGAATTAAATATGGAAAACTACCAGATTTTCATCGAAAAAACACAAAATAGAGAGGATAATATTAAAATAAATGCTGATAAATAACATAAGAAAGGTTAAATAAAGAGTAAAATTCATCTGGGAAATGCCACTGGGTCTTTATGGGTTATCTCCAGAATACACCCCTGGTACTAATAATGAAACCCTGAACTAAAATTGAAAATTATGGACAATCTTATTTCAAGAAATCTTAGCAAGATAATTTCCACTTGCTCCATTGAAAGATTTTTTTTGCTTGATTCAAGATTTTTTTTTGCTTAATTCGAGATTTTGTTTTTTGCTTAATTCGACTTTTTTTTTTTTTTTGCTTAATTTGAGATTTTTTTTATTTATTTTTTTTTGCTTTTTTCAAAAAAATTTTTTTTTTTTTTGCTTACTTCAAGATTTTTTTTTTTTTTGCTTAATTTCACATTTTTTTTGCTTAATTCAAGCAACAAGTGAAATTTATCATCTGTCTGTTACCAAGAAATCTTACCAAGATAATTTTCACTTGTTCCATTGGCATATATATATATATATATATATATATATATATATATATATATATATATATATATATATATATATATATATATATTTTTTTTTTTTTTTTTTTTTTTTTTACTTGAATTAAGCAAAAAATAAAAAATAAAATAATAATAATAATAATAATAATAATAATAATAATAATAATAATAATTAAGCAAAAAAAAAATCTCAAATTAAGAACAAAAAATCTTGAATTAAGCAAAAAAATAAAATAAAAAAATAAAAAATAAAAAGTACCTAGTTTAGAAAATAAAAAGTACCTAGTTTAGGTTTCATGCTTATTTGCTTGATAAATTCAAGTCAAATTCCTTATAATGTTATGGAATAAATCTGTATATTGATGCTAATTTTCTGGCGTCATCGCTGTTTTGGTTACACATATATTTAAAACCCACGATCCTGAGGTCATGTTACAGAATGGTTTATCTCCCACCTAAGACTCGTTCACACAGGTTCCATCTTATATGTTGTTTAATTGCTTCTATTTCTTCTTGTGCGCAAAATAACACATGATTCCACTTGATTCCCAGACACACCTGCAGGGTTTTGCTGCCATTAAATCTGGGAAGACCATTCCTTTTGAGACCTGCATTAAGGTTGTGCAATGGCTGAATTACTCTATAACACAGATGTCAAACATACGGCCCACAAACCAAAACCGGCCCACCAAAGGTTCCAATGTGGTCCATGGGATGAATTTGCAGTGAAGATTTTTTTTTTTTTAATTTTTAATTTTTTTTTTTTTTGCTTAATTAGAGATTTTTTATTTTTATTTTTTTCTTAATTCAAGATTTTTTGTCTTAATTTGAGATTTATTTATTTTTTGCTTAATTCATTATTATTATTTTTTTTACTTAATTCAAGTTAAAAAAAAAAAAAAAAAAAAAAAAAAACAAATATAAATGAATAAATAAATAAATAAATAAATAAATATATGTCAATGGAAAAAGTGATAATTATCTTGGTAAGATTTCTTGATAATAGATAGATGATAAATGTCACTTGTTGCTTGAATTAAGCCAAAAAAATCTCAAATTAAGCACAAAAAAAAAACTTGAATAAAGCAAAATAAAAAACTCGAATTAAGCAAAAAAAAATATCTCATATTAAGCAAAAAAAAAAATCTTGAATTAAGCAAAAAAATCTCGAATTAAGCAAAAAAAATTATCTCGAATTAAGACAAAAAAAAGAATCTCCAATTAAGAAAAAAAAATCTTGAATTAAGCAAAAAAAAAATCTCAAATTAAGCAAAAATTTATTTTTTTTTAATTAAGCAAAAAAAAATCTAGAATTAAACAAAAAAATCTTGAATCAAGCGAAAAATCTGCCAATGGAGCAAGTAAAAATTATCATGGGGAAATTTCTTGAAATACGATTTTCAAAATCTTTTGTCTGAAAATCAGTTCTTATATCTCATTGAAAAGTTACTCTTTAGGTGATTGTGTCTTATTTTATGTGTGATGAGATATTTTGACAAGAAATGAGAAAAATACACTTGGTCAGATTTAGATTTTTCCCAGTACAAATAATAGAAACATCTACCATTTAGTAGTAAAAATACACCGTCTCTGCGTCTTCATACTGTCTCGCCGGGAGTTTTGGGTCAAGTGTTCAGCGAGACGTTTTCTTTACTCAAACCCAGCTTTTTTTTTTTTTGGTGACATTCACCCTGGGAACAGCCGCTCTCTCTTGTGCAGCCTATTGAAGCCACTGCAGTCCGTAGCTTTTGGCTTGCTTTAGGTCCGCTGCCTCTCCACTCGTGCTCAGGTATATCCCATCCACCAACTACAATAACAAATGAACTGCTGAATTCAAAATTTTTTTTGCTCAATTCAAGATTTTTTTTGCTGAATTCGAGATTTTTTTTTTTTGCTTAATTCAAGCAACAAGTGAAAATAAACTTCTATTATCAAGAAATCTTACCAAGATAATTTTCACTTGTTCCATTTGTTTTTTGCTTGAATTAAGCAAAAAAATCTCAAATTAAGCAAAAAAAATCTTGAATTGAGCAACAAAATCTCGAATTAAGAAAAAAAAATCTCGCATTAATCAAAAAAAATCTTGAATTCAGCAAAAAAAAATCTCAAATTAAGCACAAAAAACATTATCTCAAATTAAGCAACAAAATCTCGAATTAAGCAAAAAAAAATCTCCAATTAAGCAAAAAATCTTAGTTAAGCAAAAAATATCTCGAATTATGCAAAAAAAAACTTGACTTAAGCAAAAAAATCTCCAATTAAGACAAAAAAAATCTCCAATTAAGACAAAAAAATCTTGAATTGAGCAAAAAAAAAAATCTTGCATTAAACCAAAAAAAATCTTGAATTAAGCAAAAAAAATCTCAAATTAAGCACAAAAAAATATCTCAAATTAAGCAAAACAAAATCTTGAATTAATCAACAAAATCTTGAATAAAGCAAAAAAAAATCTCCAATTAAGCAAAAATTTTTAGTTAAGCAAAAAATATCTCGGATTAAAAAAAAAAATCTTGACTTAGGCAAAAAAAAAACTCAAATTAAGACAAAAAAAATCTCCAATTAAGCAAAAAAATTCTTGAATTGAGCAAAAAAAAATCTTGAATTAAGCAAAAAACTATCTCGAATTAAGCAATTTTTTTTTTTTTTTTATTCAAGCAAAAAAACTCAAATTAAACAAAAAAGTCTTGAGAAAAATACACTTGGTCAGATTTAGATTTTTCCCAGTACAAATAATAGAAACCTCTACCATTTAGTAGTAAAAATACACCGTCTCTGCGTCTTCATACTGTCTCGCCGGGAGTTTTGGGTCAAGTGTTCAGCGAGACGTTTTCTTTACTCAAACCCAGCTTTTTTTTTTTTTTTTGGTGACATTCACCCTGGGAACAGCCGCTCTCTCTTGTGCAGCCTATTGAAGCCACTGCAGTCCGTAGCTTTTGGCTTGCTTTAGGTCCGCTGCCTCTCCACTCCTGCTCAGGTATATCCCATCCACCAACTACAATAACAAATGAACTGCTGAATTCAAAATTTTTTTTGCTCAATTCAAGATTTTTTTTGCTGAATTCGAGATTTTTTTTTTTTTGCTTAATTCAAGCAACAAGTGAAAATAAACTTCTATTATCAAGAAATCTTACCAAGATAATTTTCACTTGTTCCATTTGTTTTTTGCTTGAATTAAGCAAAAAAATCTCAAATTAAGCAAAAAAAATCTTGAATTGAGCAACAAAATCTCGAATTAAGAAAAAAAAATCTCGCATTAATCAAAAAAAATCTTGAATTCAGCAAAAAAAAATCTCAAATTAAGCACAAAAAACATTATCTCAAATTAAGCAACAAAATCTCGAATTAAGCAAAAAAAAAATCTCCAATTAAGCAAAAAATCTTAGTTAAGCAAAAAATATCT
The DNA here is from genome assembly GCF_902148855.1 of Sphaeramia orbicularis. Taxonomy (NCBI): domain Eukaryota; kingdom Metazoa; phylum Chordata; class Actinopteri; order Kurtiformes; family Apogonidae; genus Sphaeramia; species Sphaeramia orbicularis. The sequence continues at coordinate 31,969,523 of NC_043976.1, forward strand.
CGAATTATGCAAAAAAAAACTTGACTTAAGCAAAAAAATCTCCAATTAAGACAAAAAAAATCTCCAATTAAGACAAAAAAATCTTGAATTGAGCAAAAAAAAATCTTGCATTAAACCAAAAAAAATCTTGAATTAAGCAAAAAAAATCTCAAATTAAGCACAAAAAAATATCTCAAATTAAGCAAAACAAAATCTTGAATTAATCAACAAAATCTTGAATAAAGCAAAAAAAAAATCTCCAATTAAGCAAAAATTTTTAGTTAAGCAAAAAATATCTCGGATTAAGCAAAAAAAAATTTTGACTTAGGCAAAAAAAAAAAACTCAAATTAAGACAAAAAAAATCTCCAATTAAGCAAAAAAATTCTTGAATTGAGCAAAAAAAAATCTTGAATTAAGCAAAAAACTATCTCGAATTAAGCATTTTTTTTTTTTTTTTAATCAAGCAAAAAAACTCAAATTAAACAAAAAAGTCTTGAGAAAAATACACTTGGTCAGATTTAGATTTTTCCCAGTACAAATAATAGAAACCTCTACCATTTAGTAGTAAAAATACACCGTCTCTGCGTCTTCATACTGTCTCGCCGGGAGTTTTGGGTCAAGTGTTCAGCGAGACGTTTTCTTTTCTCAAACCCAGCTTTTTTTTTTTTTGGTGACATTCACCCTGGGAACAGCCGCTCTCTCTTGTGCAGCCTATTGAAGCCACTCCAGTCCGTAGCTTTTGGCTTGCTTTAGGTCCGCTGCCTCTCCACTCCTGCTCAGGTATATCCCATCCACCAACTACAATAACAAATGAACTTCTCAATTCAAGATTTTTTTGCTTGATTCGAAATTTCTTTGCTTCATTTGAGATTTTTTTTGCTTAATTGGAGATTTTTTTTTTTTGCTTAATTCAAGATTTTTTTTGCTAAATTCGAGATTTTTTTTTTTTTTTTTTGCTTAATTCAAGCAACAAGTGAAAATAATCTTCTATTATCAAGAAATCTTACCAAGATAATTGTCACTTGTTCCATTTGTTTTTTGCTTGAGTTAAGCAAAAAAAAATCTCAAATTAAGCAAAAAAAAATCTTGAATTGAGCAACAAAATCTCGAATTAAGAAAAAAAAATTTCCAATTAAGCAAAAATTTTTTGTTAAGAAAAAAATATCTCGAATTAGGCAAAAAAAAAAATCTTGATTTAAGCAAAAAAAATCTCAAATTAAGACAAAAAAAATCTCCAATTAAGCAAAAAAAAATCTTGAATTGAGCAAAAAAAAATCTTGAATTAAGCAAAAAAAAATCTCGAATTAAGCATTTTTTTTTTTAAATTTAAGCAAAAAAATCTCGAATTAAACAAAAAAGTCTTGAGAAAAATACACTTGGTCAGATTTAGATTTTTCCCAGTACAAATAATAGAAACCTCTACCATTTAGTAGTAAAAATACACCGTCTCTGCGTCTTCATACTGTCTCGCCGGGAGTTTTGGGTCAAGTGTTCAGCGAGACGTTTTCTTTACTCAAACCCAGCCTTTTTTTTTTTTTTTTGGTGACATTCACCCTGGGAACAGCCGCTCTCTCTTGTGCAGCCTATTGAAGCCACTGCAGTCCGTAGCTTTTGGCTTGCTTTAGGTCCGCTGCCTCTCCACTCGTGCTCAGGTATATCCCATCCACCGACTACAATAACAACAGTAATGAACTGACTGGAAAGTGGCAGCTGTGCTCTGACCGCTCCTCCGGCCTAAACTGATTCACAGCAGCCCATAATGGCTTTTACTCCCCAGGCCCCCCGACGTTAGCGATACCACACACATGTTGCGGGTTCATTTATAACTGAGGACAGCCTTTTAGTAATCAGATAGTGGTTCGATAAATGCTGAACTGCTGACTCCCTTGAGGAAGGCTTCTGAAGGGCGATTTACCACCTCGGTGCTGATGTGATGTCTGTTCTCCGTCGGCCTTGTGTGTGTATGTATGGTGAGGATGTGTGTGTGTGTGTGTGTGTGTGGGGGGGGGGGGGGGGGGGGGGGTTGTCTCTCACTGTGTATGTGTGATTGTGTAGACAGGATAGACAGTGTGACAGCAAAACAGACCGATAGGACCTGCATCTCCCTGGCTCCTGTAGAAAAAACTAAAATATACAGGGTGGATCAGAAACAAGTAGACCCCCAGAAAAAAAAAAACATAAAACCAAAATGCAAAGACGTTTTGAAAATCGGCTCATATGTGTTTATTGATCATGTAATTGTCCCTTGATTGATGCCAGTGTTCTGGGCCCATTTGTACGGTTTGGTTTAGCAGTTAGCAATTACCGCAATTAACAGCTGGCGTGATTAGCGGTTAGGGTTAGGTTTAAGATTTGGGTTAGGTTTAAGGTTAGGGGTTAAGGTTAGTGGTTAGCAATTACCGTGATTAACAGCTTGTGCAATTAGCGGTTAGGGTTAGGTTTAAGGTTTGGGTTAGGGGTTAGCTTTAGGTTTAGGTTTAGGGGTTAGGGTTAGCGATTACCGCGATTAACAGCTTGTGTGATTAGCGGTAAGGGTTAGGTTTAAGGTTAAGGTTAGTGGTTAGCAATTACTGCGATTAGCAGCTTGCGTGATTAGCGGTTAGGATTAGGTTTAGGGTTAGGGGTTAGGGTTAGGGTTAGGGTTAGCGGTTAGCGATTACCGCGATTAACAGCTTGTGTGATTGGTGGTTAGGGTTAGGTTTAAGGTTAGGGTTAGGGGTTAGTGATTACCGTGATTAGCGGTAAGATAAGTTGGGGTTGGTTTAAGGTTAGGGGTTAAGGTTAGCGGTTACTGCAATTAACAGCTTGTGCGATTAGCAGTTAGGGTTAGGTTTAAGGTTTGGGTTAGGGGTTAGATTTAGCGTAAGGGTTAATGGTTAGCTATTACCACGATTAACAGCTTGCGTGATTAGCGGTTAGGTTTAAGGTTAGGGTTAGTGGTTAGTGATTACTGCGATTAGCAGCTTGCACGATTAGCGTTTAGGGTTAGATTTAATGTTTGGGTTAGGTTTAAGGTTAGGGTTAGGGGTTAGTGATTACCGTGATTAGCGGTAAGATAAGTTGGGGTTGGTTTAAGGTTAGGGGTTAAGGTTAGCGGTTACTGCAATTAACAGCTTGTGCGATTAGCAGTTAGGGTTAGGTTTAAGGTTTGGGTTAGGGGTTAGATTTAGCGTAAGGGTTAATGGTTAGCTATTACCACGATTAACAGCTTGCGTGATTAGCGGTTAGGTTTAAGGTTAGGGTTAGCGGTTAGTGATTACTGCGATTAGCAGCTTGCACGATTAGCGTTTAGGGTTAGATTTAATGTTTGGGTTAGGTTTAAGGTTAGGGGTTAAGGTTAGTGGTTAGCAATTACCGCGATTAACAGCTTGTGCGATTAGCGGGTAGGGTTAGGTGTTAGGGGTTAGGGTTAGCAGTTAGCAATTATCGCGATTAACAGCTTGCGTGATTAGCGGTAAGGGTTAGGTTTAAGGTTAAGGTTAGTGGTTAGCAATTACTGCGATTAGCAGCTTGCGTGATTAGCGGTCAGGGTTAGGTTTAAGGTTAGGGTTAGCGGCTAGTGATTACCACAATTCGTGGCTTGCGTGATTAGCTGTTAGGGTTAGGTTTAAGGTTAAGGTTAGCGGTTAGCAATTACCATGATTAGCAGCTTGCGCGATTAGCGGTTAGGGTTAGGTTTAAGGTTAGCGGTTAGCAATTACCACGATTAGCAGCTTGCGCGATTAGCGGTTAGCAAATACCACGATTAGCAGCTTGCGCGATTAGCGGTTAGGGTTAGGTTTAAGGTTAGGGTTAGCAGTTAGCGTTTTCCACAATTAACAGCTTGTGCAATTAGTGGTTAGGGGTTAGATTTAAGGTTTGGGTTAGGTTTAACGTTAGGGGTTAGGGGTTAAGGTTAGTGGTTAGCGATTACTGCAATTAACAGCTTGTGCGATTAGCGGTTAGGGTTAGGTTTAAGGTTTGGGTTAGGGGTTAGATTTAGGTTTAGGGTTAGGGGTTAGGGTTAGCGGTTAGCGATTACCGCGATTAACAGCTTATGTGATTAGTTGTTAGGGTTAGGTTTAAGGTTAGGGTTAGCAGTTAGTGATTACCATGATTAGCGGCTTGCATGATTAGCTGTTAGGGTTAGGTTTAAGGTTAAGGTTAGCGGTTAGCAATTACCATGATTAGCAGCTTGCGCGATTAGCGGTTAGGTTTAAGGTTAGGGTTAGCAGTTAGCGATTTCCACAATTAACAGCTTGCGCAATTAGTGGTTAGGGGTTAGATTTAAGGTTTGGGTTAGGTTTAAGGTTAGGGGTTAAGTTTAGTGGTTAGCAATTACTGCAATTAACAGCTTGTGCGATTAGCGGTTAGGGTTAGGTTTAAGGTTTGGGTTAGGGGTTAGATTTAGGTTTAGGGTTAGGGGTTAGGGTTAGCGATTATTATGATTAACAGCTTGCGTGATTAGCGGTTAGGGTTAGGTTTAAGGTTAGGGGTAAGGGGTTAGTGGTTAGCGATTTCTGCAATTAACAGCTTGTGCGATTAGCGGTTAGGGTTAGGTTTAAGGTTTGGGTTAGGGGTTAGATTTAGGTTTAGGGTTAGGGGTTAGGGTTAGCGGTTAGCGATTACCGCGATTAACAGCTTATGTGATTAGTTGTTAGGGTTAGGTTTAAGGTTAGGGGTAAGGGGTTAGTGGTTAGCGATTTCTGCAATTAACAGCTTGTGCGATTAGCGGTTAGGGTTAGATTTAAGGTTTGGGTTAGGGGTTAGATTTAGATTTAGGGTTAGCGATTACTGCGATTAACAGTTTGCGTGATTAGCGGTTAGGGTTAGGTTTAAAGTTAAGGTTAGCGGTTAGCAATTACCGCGATTAGCAGCTTGCGCAATTAGTGGTTAGGGTTAGGTTTAAGGTTTGGGTTAGGTTTAGGGTTAGGGGTTAAGTTTAGCGGTTAGCGATTACCACGATTAGCAGCTTGCGCAATTAGCAGTTAGGGTTAGGTTTAAGGTTTGGGTTACGGTTTAGGTTTAGGGTTAGGGTTAGTGGTTAGCGATTACTGCGATTAACAGCTTGTGTGATTAGTGGTTAGGGTTGTGGTTAGGGTTAGGTTTAAGGTTTGGGTTAGGGGTTAGATTTAGGTTTACGGTCAGGGGTTAGCGATTACTGCGATTAACAGCTTGCGCAATTAGTGGTTAGGGTTAGGTTTAAGGTTTGGGTTAGGTTTAGGGTTAGGGGTTAAGTTTAGCGGTTAGCGATTACCACGATTAGCAGCTTGCGCAATTAGCAGTTAGGGTTAGGTTTAAGGTTTGGGTTACGGGTTAGGTTTAGGGTTAGGGGTTAGCCGTTAGAGATTACCATGATTAGCAGCTAGCGCATGGACACGCCATCAAATGGTGTTAAATAGCACGCAAAAGGATGAAAATGCGTACGTATAGCACGCCAAATGCAATAAACCAGCGTCACATGCAACAACGCGATTTCATGAGATCAGTCCGACAATTCAAATTAGCGTTGTTCACTGAAACATGCTAACTGACCCAGGACACTGGTGTCGATTAAAGGAGAATGACATGATTAATAAAAACATACAAGCAGATTTTCAAAACGTCTTCGCATTTTGGTTTTCTGTTGTTTTTTCTGAGAAATCCACTTTTTTCTAATCCACCCCGTACAGTGGAACATCTCCTGCTGCAGCCTCCTTCTCTGCCCAATGACAACACAATTTACACCTCTGAAAATGTACAATAGCATCTCTGACATTTCAGTACAAATAAACATTTTCCCCCTTCTTAACGGCCACACAATAGCTATTAAACCCCTACTCATTTCATGAAAGCGTTCCCATTTGCTGCATCTGAACACCCAGAGTCTTTTCCCATCCTTTGAGGGAATAATCCTCCTGGCACACACGGAACACTGCAATTTTATTTATTTATTTTTATTTTTATTTTTTTTTCCTCAGCGGCGCATATATTTCTTTTAATAATATGAGAAAAGATGAAAGTAGGAAGAGCAAGAGCTTCCACTTAAATGCTGCCTTCTATTGTAAGTTACACTTCAATGCAAAAAAAAAAAAAAAAAAAAAAAAAAGAAAAACGAAAGGGAAAGCAGTAAAAAATACATAAAAAGCTTTGACTGACAGGTGCGTTGCATGAGTATTAGGAATATTACAGCGAAAAATAATTCAATGTCTATAGATAGAACTTGTCCTGATATACATGTAGCATATCTTGTTTGGGAAGCAAGCCGTGCAAATCACCTTAAATACACAAACGCGCCATGCAATTTATTCATAAACATGATCTCATTATACAAACGTCAAGTAACCGCATTATTTCAGGACGGAGAATAATTTCAACTGGTTCTACTTGTAGCGAAAAAAAAAGGTGCTTCTTTGCACTTTTTGATCCTTTCCCGCCCTCCCCGCTGCCTCGTATGAATAAATATGTGCATGTTTTCACGCTGTCGTCGGGTTTTCTGCAAGGTTTAGCTCTTTTAAACAATGTGCAGGGCGCAGGCGGACGCAGGGAAAAAGGGGGCTGAGTGTTATTTCTTTCCCTCCCCGTTCTATTCTGTGAAGATTATGGACACATGATGACAGCAGCACAACACAATGCAGAAAATAGAAGAGGTGGCTTTGCACGAGTCACAGGCCTGACAGGGACACTGGATGACAAGATACGCTTAATAAAACACATAAAAAACCAACATCGCAGATTAGTTTTTGGCAGTTTTAACGCTACTTTGATAGAATCTGTAAGGTTAAATATAGCAGAGATGCAAAATCAGCCAAATAAAGATGTTTGTGAACATACAACTGGGTGCAAAGAGTCAAATAAATGAGTTGTCTTTGTTTTCTCCGTGTCAGAAAAAGGATCAGTGTCTTATTTTTTCCATGCACTGGAAAAAATCTAAATTTTACCAAGTGTATGTTTTTTTTATTTCTGGTCAAAATATCTCATTACATTTAAAATAAGACATAATCACCTAAAGAGTAAGTTATAAGTGAGATATAAGAACTTATTTTTAGACAATAGATTTTGAAAATCTTATTTCGAGAAATCTTACCAAGATAATTTTCACTTGTTCCATTGGCAGATTTTTTTTTTTTTTTTTTTTTTTTGCTTAATTCAATTTTTTTTTTTTTTTTTTTTGCTTAATTCAAAAAAAAAAAAAAAAAAAGGAACAAGTGAAAGTTATCTTGGTAAGATTTCTTGATAATAGATAGAAGATAATTTTCACTTGTTGCTTGAATTAAGCAAAAAAAAAATCTCGAATTAAGCAAAAAAGTCTTGAATTAAGCCAAAAAAAAAAAAAAAAAAATCTGCTAATGGAAGAAGTGAAAAGCAAAAAAAAAACAAAAAACTTGAATTAAGCAAAAGAAAAAGAAAACAAAATCTTGAATTCAGAAAAAAATTCATTGAATTAAGCAAAAAAAAAAATGAATTAAGCAAAATAAATCTGCCAATGGAACAAGTGAAAAGAAAAAAAATCTTGAATTAAGCAAAACAAAACAAAAAATCTTGAATTCAGCAAAAAAAAAAAAAAAAAATCTGCTAATGGAAGAAGTGAAAAGCAAAAAAAACCCCAAAAAACTTGAATTAAGCAAAAAAAAAAAAAAGAAAAAAAATCTTGAATTCAGAAAAAAAAAATCATTGAATTAAGCAAAAAAAAAAAATGAATTAAGCAAAATAAATCTGCCAATAGAACAAGTGAAAAGAAAAAAAAATCTTGAATTAAGCAAAACAAAACAAAAAATCTTGAATTCAGCCACAAAAAAAAATAAATCCTTAAATTAAGCAAAAAAATCTTGAATTAAGCAAAAATATCTGCAAACGGAACAAGTGAAAATTATCTTGGTAAGATTTCTTGTAAGATTTTCAAGATCTGTTGTCTAAAAGTAAGTTCTTATATCTCACTGGAAAGTTCCTCTTCAGGTGATCATGTCTTATTTTAAGTGTGATGAGATATTTTGACTAGAAATGAAAAAAAAAAACCAAACACTTGGTAAAATTTAGATTTTTTCCAGAGTACATCTAAAAAGAAAAAATGGTAAGTTTGATTTTTTTTTTTTTTTACAATGTCAGCAACTTATTTACTCCCTTGCAGTCGCGGAAAAAATTATTAGACCATCAAAAGTCATCAAGAACAATGGTTTTGCAATCAAGTACTAACTCCTGTGTGTATCATGTGACTAAAACAGACAGAAAAGAAAACATGGAACGCCTAAAAGCACTGTTTTTGTCAGTACAATGCCATAGATATTGATGTAAGAACTGAAGTGATTTTGGTTATTATCAAGAAAACATGGAAAATGGATAGATATCAGCTCTGAAATTAAACAACTATGAGCTATTTATGTTGTTATCATTATATTTGTCCAAACAAATGTACCTTTAGTTGAACCAGGCATTAAAATGAACAAGAAATTGAAGAAAACAAGGGGTGGTCTAATAACTTTTTGCAGACAAACATTACATAAAGTTTTGATGTGCAAACTTGAGGCCAGTTACAAAATGTGTGGTTCCCCTGCAGCTCAACACTCACCAGCAAACATTTAAAGGTCGAGTGCATAAGATTTAGTTGGATTTAGGAGGCTGTAATTGCAGAAATGGGATGTAATATTCATGATTGCGTTTTCATCGGTGTATAAGCACATGCAAATGAGAATGGTTGTGTTTTAGAATGAGTCATTTATATCTACAATGAGAGCGGGCCGCACTGTTTTTTTTGTTTGTTTGTTTGTTTTTGTTTTTTTTTTTTTATTTACAGTGGGTGGTGTCCAGCATTAAGGTGAATTTACCTTCACCTATAAGGTCTGAATGTGGACTAGAGTTAACCCATAAAGATCCAGTGCTACTTTTGTGGCAGTTCCCAAATAAATGTTTCCTTTCTTAAGTGATTTATCATCATTTATCATAATATTATCCTCTGTATTTTGCATTTTTTTCAATGAAAATCAGGTATTTTCCTATATTTAATTAACTTATCATGTACTTTAATCACCATGCTGAGATTATATTTGAGGGTTCTTGGATCACAAACAGAGAAAACTGAAGAAAAAGTGACTTTTTCTGTCAAATTTATCATTAACTGAACATAAAAACAAGTGTCTCCATCCACTGTCATTAATCCAACTCTATGAGTTTTACTAGTGAATCAATGTTGTAGAAGATGACGGTGTTTCCATGGTAACTACGGAGCCTCTGAACATCCACATGGGTCATATCTGATGACCATGAAAAGATGATAAACTGTATTTTACACCAATTATTTACATGTATTGATAGACTTAGTGGATCCCTTAGCATTTAGCATTTGTATCTTTTCCTTTATGTGTTTGTGTACATTGAGTTTTAAGCACATACTCCATGTCTTCTTCTCTGTTTTTGATGTATTTCTGTGCCAGCGTTGCAGCGTTTTCAGTGTTTTTTGGGGGTTTTTTGTGCACTGCAAAAATCAAAATCCTATCAAGTGTATTTTTCTCATTTCTAGTCACAGTATCTCATCACACTTAAAATAAGACGCAAACACCTAAAGAGTAACTTTTCAGTGAGATATACTCAAAAAAACTTAACTATAAACTGTTCAGGCAAAAGGTCTATGAGTGCTTTTCTAGAAAAGGGGGCGCAGACCTCCACCAAGGCAGATCAGTGGCACCCCCACCCCCACCCCCGATCACCACCAAAATTTAATCATTTGTTCCTTGTGCCAGTATCAACATTTCCTCAAATTTAAATCCAAATCCGTCCATAAGTTTTTGAGTTATCTTGCACACAAACAGACAGACAGACAAACATCGGGGGGGGGGGGGGGGGGGCACTGATCTGCCTTGGTGGAGGTCTGCACTCTCCGAGTGCTTCTAGTTTATGTTTAATACAGTGTCCTAATGTTTTGGGTTTTTTTTTAATTTTTTTGTTTTTTTTAATTTTGGTTTTTGAATATTCATTTTACAAATGAAGAAAGAGAACAATGGAACAAACAAATGTGACAAATACTGCCACCCTTGTTGAGCTGCATTATGTAATAAATTCCCATTATGTGATAAAAGTTCAAAATGTAATAAGAATGTCACGTCATCTTGTAACAAAGCCGCATTATGTAATAAACATTGCAATAAGCATTGCATTGTGGGTATTGGGCATGTTGTTGAAAATGTGTTATTTTTATGTGCAGGGGTTCAGCGGGGTTGTGGTGTTAGTGTTAATTTGGATTTAATGTGTGTATGGCAGTGTTTATTGGCCTTTGTGTGTTTGTTTTTGTATTTTTGTAGAGCTGCACCATGAGTCAGAGCCAGAGGAAGAACAATGGCTTTCCTATTCATCTGAAATTGTTATTGTACAGTGGAAGTCTTAATGTCTTGTCAAATTAAAAGCACTACCTGTACTGGCAAATAGCATTAAGTTAACTACCATTCATGCTACAATTTATATGAAGTTGAATTACTTCTTAACTATTTTAGTCAGGAATAGGATTTTGAGTTTGATTATTTAAAAAAAAAAAACAAAGTTGTTTAATCAATGATAAATAAATCTGGCTGCAATTGAGTAAATTAGTCAGTGTAACCTAAAATGCTGAGTTGAATGGTTGGATAGTGGGGTTGATTTTACAACAGATTTAAAGTACAAATAACTTGTCTTTTAATGTTTTCTACTTAATAGTTTAAGTTCAATACTTTTAGCATTAAAGTTGAACATACTTAAACCAATTGATTAGTCAATCATTACTCAAATCATTTAAGTGCAATCACTTGCCTCAATTTTTTTTGAGTAAACTCTACTTATCCGGGTTTACAGTGAACGAGCATTACAGTAGGATTAAAAATCTGATTGCGTAACCTTTCTGTCCATAAAACATTGGTCATTGTGTTTGTCTCTTCCTAATTCAACCCAGAATTTACTGAAAATACATAAATTACTTGAAAAACTGGTTGTTTTTTTTCTTCTTAGTCCTAAAATATTAGAAAAAAACTAAGGCTTCCACAACAAATAACTCCTTTTCCTTGTCAGTGAAGTTGATTTAAAGCATTGTGATGTATTGTTTGTATTTGTGTTGCGTTACTGGAGGCTTAACTCCCCTCAGGTTTTTCTTTACTTTGAGTGTATCCTACTGTATCAGCAGCAACAATAGCTTCAAAACAGCTTCTGTTTACGTGACACTTTTGCCACACGAGTGAGCGAAAAGGTGAATTTGCACACCTGCTGAGCTGTAACCTGCCCAGTGGGCGGAGTCTGCTTCAAAGCTCCACTTGTCAAATATGCTACCCCGCTGAAATACACCGCCTGAGGCCTGCGTCCTCGTCTACGGATTAAATTCTGTTTACAGCAGATGTAGAAAGTATTTTTGGTTTCTCTGTGCCCAATGGATGGTTGTGTTTGAGTAATGGGCTGCGGGACCGAGAAGGTGGTGCCTGAGGCGTCCAAGAGGGGCTATGTAAGGGTGGTGCAATCACTGGTGGCCTTCAGCAAAGCACATGAGGATGAGGAGGAGGATGATGGGTAAAAAGAAATGCATGGGGAAACAGAGGGGTCTGTGGTTTTCAGCCAACGTTAACAATCTGCAGCCGGCGTCAAATAACCAGCAGACGCAGGAAGTGAAATTCACCAAGTACAAAGATAAGTTTGATCCACGGGTGACTGCGAGGTAAATATTTAAAGATAATATCAATATATGAAGTTGTTATAAGAAGAAGAATGTGCAAATATATGGTAAATATGTGCATGATATTTAAATTTTAATCTAAATGTACATAAATACTTATTTTTTCTCTTGATATTTTATGCTTCATAAGTGTATATTTTCTGTTTTCTGTCTTTCCTGTATTTTATTTTTATATTTACAGCAGTCAAGAGAAAGTCAGTGCAGTCAGAGAAATTTCCCGAACTTGGTTTTATGTGGTTTTAAAACGGACTTTTATTGTGTTTTATGCATATTTTTAGTGTGGATGTATGGCTGTAATTTCTATTTTGTGTAACTTCTGCTGCTGCTGTCTTAGCCAGGACACTCTTGAAAAAGGGATTTTTAATCTCAGTGAGCTTTTTCCTGGTTTAAAAAGTGTTATAATAATAGAAATAATAATAGTGGGATCGATAAAGTCTATCTTATCTTATCTTTTCTTTTCTTATCTTATCTTGTCTTATCTTATGTTATCTTATCATGTCTTATCTTGTCTCATCTTATGTTATCTTATCTTGTCTTATCTTATATTATCTTATCTTGTCTTATGTTATCTTGTCTTATCTCATCTTGTCTTATATTATGTTATCTTATGTTATCTTATCTTGTCTTATCTCATCTTGTCTCATCTTATGTTATCTTATCTTGTCTTATCTTATGTTATCGTATCTTGTCTTATCTTGTTTTATCTTATGTTATCTTATCATGCCTTATCTTGTCTTATCTTATGTTATCTTATCTTGTCTTATGTTATCTTATGTTATCTTGTCTTATCTCATCTTGTCTTATATTATGTTATCTTGTCTTGTCTAATCTTGTCTTATCTTATGTTATCTTATGATGTCTTATCTTGTCTTATCTTATGTTATCTCATCTTGTCTTATCTTGTCTTATCTTATGTTATCGTATCTTGTCTTATCTCATCTTGTCTTATCTTATGTTATCTTGTCTTATCTCATCTTGTTTTATCTTATGTTATCTTGTATTATCTTGTCTAATCTTATCTTATCTTGTACACTGCAAAAAAGCGGTGTCTAAAAACAAGATAGATACACTACATCTGAGGAAAAAGGTACTCAAAACAAGTGATATATCTGTCCATGCAGCAAGATAATTTCACTTGACAATATTTCTTACAATTAAATTTCAGTTAAATCTAGAAATTAGCATGTCTACATATGTATGAACACTTAAAATAAGATAAATTAGTTAATAAGTTTTTCTTTTTTTTTTTTTTAATCTTGGTAAGAACCAAGCAATTTGCAGTGTAGGAAAGGTTGGCTGATGCCTGTGTCATATTAAAATATTATTTGTTAATAGAATTATAGTAGTTAAATAGTCAGTTTTCTAGTCTTTTCTTACATGCAGAGTCTACACAGCCTTTATCCTTTATTCATGAACAACCTATTTAATCTAATCTCAACTGTTAGTGCAGCGTTTTCATAAAGAGAAGCACTAAATAAAAATGATATAAGTGTGATTTAGGATGTGTTTTATCTCAATATGTGAGCTCCACTTGTCAGCATAAAATTAAATTATTTATATGAGCTCATAGAAGTGAAAATAATAGTAATAATAGTATTTTTTTTTTTTAAGATAAGGTAATTCAGAGGTTTAGACTTTGTCATATGTGAAAACGATGCCCCTTTATCAGCTTTAAGCAGGAAAAAAATTAAAGTGGGAATGTTGCATGTCTCTTTCTACATATGATAAGCCCCATCGAATACACTAGGGTACAAAAAAATGTTTTTTACAAGTTGTCTAGTCTTTTCAACTGAATTAGGACCATTTTGCGCCGCTAAATCCAAAATTGACATCTGTTTTTCTCAATCAGGTCAGGTTTTTCTGCTAATTTGATTTTGAAAAATTTGATCTTCTCACAAAATATAATAATTAATACCAAAATAAGATTGGTAAGCACACTTTATGAAACTTGTGACTTGATTCCTGTTAGGTACAATGGTGTATTCACTGCAGATGTAACAGAATACGTCAGGCTTATTTTTGCAAGATCTTCTAGTCAAAGCCATTTCATTCACCTGTAATATTAAAAAAAAACAATCATAAATTGGCAAAAGTACATTTTTAAAGGAAGGTAAAGGCAAATTTACACAATATAAGATATTACAAAGATATTATTGGACACCTGCAAGATTGAATAGATTAGGTCTGATGAATAACTCACTGTGTTGGAAATGTCAAAATGATAATGGTACTCTGATCCACTGTTTGTGGGAATGTCCAATCATCAAACGTTTCTGGATAGTTGTAATTCATACTCTAAATAATTGGCTGGACAGAACTGTGCCACTTTGTTCAAGGACTGGGTGAAAAAGGACAGATAGCTAATGTATCAAATGAAAAATGTTCTGTTATTATGGTTGGGGTTTCAGTAGCAGTCAGGATTATTCTTAAACACTGGAAAATACCTAAAGCCCCACAGTTTAAAGAATGGGTCAATAGGATGATAAAGACTGCTTCATATGAATGTATGCTTCATACGGTCAATAACAGGGATAAAACCACAGCACCAGTTTGGGAGTCATTCTGGTCTTACATAACTATGACTGACAGTCAGCAGGATGATAGTTGAACTACTTCCCTCGTATTTATTTAACTAATTAATTACTTATCATTTTTATTTTATTTTATTTTTTTTTCTTTAAGATCTTCCATGCTTTGTAGTTTTTTTTGTTTGTTTTTTTGTTTGTTTGTTTGTTTTTTATACTTTTCATGTATGTGCAGAAGCCCTCAATGTTATTGTTATTATTAAGCAACACTGTATGAATGTCATGATCCAAGTGAAAACTCTAATAAAAACTTGAATTATAAATATATATATATATATATATATATATATATATATATATATATATATATAAATTGGCAAAAGTAAAATCTTCAGAACTTGTTTATTGCAAGAAATATGAAAGAATTTTGTATCATATGATGTGAAAATGCCCATAAATGTAAGCAAAAATGTTAAAAAGCCAATATGTAGCATAGTTCAGATAGTTGACCTCATTGAGCAAAATTAATGTGGTTTTTGGATTCAGCACACCAAAATTATCCTAAATCAGCTCAAAAAACTGAAACAATACATTTGTTGTTGACCAGTGTTATTATTAGTTTTGAATAAACCAAAACATAATTTAACATAAACATGTCTAACAAATTGGTAATTCCTTTTTAAAAATTTCCAAAGTTCTGCCTCCTTCCTCATTAATGACAGTCTTGTAGTGTCACTGGAAAGGCCTCTGGTGAACGAATTCCTCCCCCTGGTGGATTATCTGTGTATTGCATGTATCTAATTGTATACATCAGGCTTTTCAAGACAAAAAATATCACACTGATCATGTAGAGGGCTTCAAAACTCATTTATCAAATATGATACATTTCTTTTTTTCCCCCATTTACTTATAACTACCTCGTTAACCCATGGGGATCAAAATTAATGTGGTTTTTGGATTCAGCACACCAAAATTATCCTAAATCAGCTCAAAAAACTTAAATAAATTTGTTGTTGACCAGTGATATAGAATATCACTGTGTTCATTAGTGATCTGAATGTGAATGTGTTGGGTATGGAAGTGACTTTTCCTGTGAAACTCTGCTGCAGTATTACTCCTGCATGCATTTATCTCAGCATACATCAAAGCTGCAGCTGCACTGAGGGACGCCGAGTGCTTTGCAACAGCGTGTCATGAGATAGTTATGCTGTAATGAGTCATCATTCCCCTTCTCCCCTGTCAGATACGACATCAAGGCTCTGATCGGTCGTGGGAGCTTCAGCCGTGTTGTGCACGTTGAGCACAGGGGGACTCGGCAGCCTTTCGCCATAAAAATGATGGAAGTAGAGGCCCCCGGGGGCCGTGAAGTGTGCGCCTCGGAGCTGGTGGTGCTGCAGCGGGTGAGACATGTTAATGTGATTCAGCTGATCCAGGTGTTTCAGTTTCCCCGGTGGGTTTATATGGTGCTGGAACTGGCCACCGGTGGGGAACTGTTAGACCGGGTTGTAAGCAGGGGCCGCTTTACAGAGCAGGATGCCACCCGGGCATAAGCAACAAAAAAAAATCTTAAATTAGGCAAAAAAAAAAAAAAAAAAGTGAAATTAAGAAAAAACAAATCTACCAATGGAACAAGTGAAAAGCAAAAATAAAATCTTGAATTAAGCAAAAAAAAAAAAAAATTCAGAAAAAAAATCATTGAATTAGGAAAAAAAAAAATCTTGAATTAAGCTAAAAAAAAAAAAAAAAAAAAAAAAAAAAAATCTTAAATTCATAAAAAAACTAGAAGCACTCGGAGAGCGCAGACCTCCGCCAAGGGTGATCAGTGGCCCCCCCGTGGGCCCCCCCACCCCCGATCACCACCAAAATTTAATCATTTCTTCCTTATCCCATTTCCAACAAACCCTGAAAATTTCATCCAAATCTGTCCATAACTTTTTGAGTTATGTTGCACACTAACGGACAGACAAACAAACAAACAAACAAACAGACAAACAAACAAACCCTGGCAAAAACATAACCTCCTTGGCGGAGGTAATCATTGAATTAAACCAAAAAAAAAAAAAGAAAGAAAGAACAACCCTGCCAATGGAACAAGTGAAAATGATTCAGCTGATCCAGGTGTTTCAGTTTCCCCAGCAGGTTTATATGGTGCTGGAACTGGCCACCGGTGGGGAACTGTTAGACCGGGTTGTCAGCAGGGGCCGCTTCACAGAGCAGGACGCCACCCGGGCCCTTCACATGGTACTGGCAGGGATGGGGTACCTCCACCATTTAGGTATAACCCACAGAGACTTGAAACCGGAGAATCTTCTGTATTACCAGCCCGGGCTGGACTCCAGGCTGCTGGTGACTGACTTCGGTTTGGCCACGTTTGGGGACAGGGGCCCGGACTCTGTTGGAGGTGACAGGTAGGGATGGGAATAGAGAACCGGTTCATTTTGAAAACCGGTTCCCAGGAGTTAAATTCCTTCACTGGAAAAAAATCTAAATTCTACCAAGTGTATTTTGATCATTTCTAGTTAAAATATCTCATCACACTTAAAATAAGACATGATCACCTAAAGACTAACTTTTCTGTGAGATATAAGAACAGATTTTTAGACAATAGATCTTGAAATCTTATTTCAAGAAATCTTACCAAGATAATTTTCACTTGTTCCATTGGCAGATATTTTTGCTTAATTCCAGATTTTTTTTGCTTAATTCAAGCAAAAAAAAAAAAAAAAAAAAAAAAAAAAATCTGCCAATGGAACAAGTGAAAAGCAAAAAAACAAATCTTGAATTAGGAAAAAATAAAAAAAATAAAAATCTGGAATTAGGCAAAAATAAATAAATAAATAAAAATAAAAATCCTTGAATTAAGCAAAAAACAAACCTTGAATTAAGAAAAAAAAAAAAAAAAAAAACTTAAATCTGGCAAAAAAAAAAAAAAAAAATCCTTGAATTATGCAAAATAAAAATCATTAATTAAGAAAAAAAAAAAAAAAAGAAAGTGAAATTAAGCAAAAACAAATCTGCCACTGGAACAAGTGAAAAGCAAAAAAAAATCTTGAATTCAGAAAAAAAAAATCCTTGAATTACGCAAAAAAAAAAAATCTTGAATTAAGAAAAAAAAAAAAAAAGAAAGTGAAATTAAGCAAAAACAAATCTGCCAATGGTACAAGTGAAAAGCAAAAATAAAATCTTGAATCAAGCAAAAAAAAAAAAAAATCGTGAATTCAGAGAAAAAAAAAAAAAAACCTGCCAATGGAACAAGTGAAAATCATCTTGGTAAGATTTCTTGAAATAAGATTTTCAAGATCTGTCGTCTTAAAATAAGTTCTTAAATCTCACTTGTATCTACTTAGCGATGCTTATGAATCTAGCGATCAAGATTTTATTTTTGCTTTTCACTTGTGCCATTGGCAGATGTTTTTGCTTAATTTCACCCTTTTTTTTTGTTTTTGCTTAATTCAAGAGGTTTTTTTTTTTTTCTTAATTCAAGGATTTTTTTTTTTTTTTTTTTTTTGCTTGAATTAAGCAAAAAAAATCTGGAATTAAGCAAAAATATCTGCCAATGGAACAACAAGATTTAGATTTTTTTCCACTGATGGAATCGAGCCACTGGGAACCAGGGCATCATCCAGGCCTGGTTCTGGGGGGGTGGGGGTGGGGGGGCAACAAACATCTTGGCCCCTAAAATAAATGTTTCCGAATGCAGGGAAAAGGAAAATGAGGTGCACAACAGCTGGAGACACAGAAGAAGTAGTAAAGCATCTTAAGTTTCACTTTCATTTTCACTTTGTATGATTGTATGGTGACACCCCCAACCGGGCCTGGCATCATCTGTTATTATTAACTGTGCGTAGTGTATATGTTATATTTTCTGTGCAGAGGATGGAAATATATAAGACACTTTTATTGTACTTTTTTTATTCCCTCACCCAATGAGAATTAATAAGAGAATCAATAATGGAATCTGACTCATTAAACTCTTATCAGTTCCCATCCCTAGTGACAGGACAGATGTATCCTGGTTCCTGAAAACCACATGTGGAACCCCTGAGTACATGGCCCCTGAGGTGGTGCTGAGGAAACCCTATACGTGTGCTGTGGACATGTGGGCCCTGGGTGTGATCGCCTACATTGTTCTGAGTGGATCCATGCCTTTTGAGGACGACAGTCGCACACGGCTCTGCAAATGCATTATCAGAGGCAAATACAGCTTCCACACAGATGTGAGTATCATCTGTGTTTCATACCAACTCATATATGTAGTGAGTATTTTTAGAAGAATGAAACATCTCATAACAGACACAAACTAGATGCACTCGGAGAGCGCAGACCTCCGCCAAGGCTGATCAGTGCCCCCCCCACACACACACCAAGGAGGTTATGTTTTTGCCAGGGTTTGTTTGTCTGTCTGTCTGTCTGTTTGTCTGTCTGTTTGTCTGTCCGTTAGTGTGCAACATAACTCAAAAAGTTATGGACAGATTTTGATGAAATTTTCTGGTCTGCGCCCCCCTGGGGGCCCCCCCACCCCCAATCACCACCAAAATTTAATCATTTCTTCCATATCCCATTTCCAACAAACCTTGAAAATTTCATCAAAATCTGTCCATAACTTTTTGAGTTATGTTGCACACTAACGGACAGACAAACAGACAGACAGACAGACAAACCCTGGCAAAAACATAACCTCCTTGGTGGAGGTAAAAATGTTAAGTTGTGCAACAAATTTGTATACCATGTTAATTAGAAACATATAAAGTCAGGGTTTTAGCTGCAAATCAAACCTGCTATGTTTAGTTTGTAAACTTTGAGTACCCCTAATTCAGTGTTTCTCAAGCTGTGGGGAGGGGCACGAAGCTCATTACCTCCGCCAAGGAGGTTATGTTTTTGCCAGGGTTTGTCTGTCTGTCTGTCTGTCTGTTTGTTTGTTTGTTTGTTTGTCTGTCCGTTAGTGTGCAACATAACTCAAAAAGTTATGGACAGATTTGGATGAAATTTTCAGGGTTTGTTGGAAATGGGATAAGGAAGAAATGATTAAATTTTGGTGGTGATCGGGGGTGGGGGGGCCCACGGGGGGGGCGCAGACCAGAAAATTTAATCAAAATCTGTCCATAACTTTTTGAGTTATGTTGCACACTAACGGACAGACAAACAAACAAACAAACAAACAGACAGACAAACAAACAAACAGACAGACAGACAAACAAACCCTGGCAAAAACATAACCTCCTTGGCGTGGGGGGGCCCACGGGGGGGGCCACTGATCAGCCTTGGCGGAGGTCTGCGCTCTCCGAGTGCTTCTAGTTACTGGGTGTGTTTTTTATTTTTTTACCTTTAGGTTAGAACAGCGGTTCTCAGTCTTTTTCTGTAGGGCCCCCCTTTGGAGGACAAAAAATCTCCTTCTTCGCTTGTTGTAACGTACGTCAGCATCCGTTTTTTTAACTCACCTGACTCTAGTTGCGAAAAAAGGTCTTTCCATTGCAGTTTTTCGTGATATACCATTTGCGCTATGCCTGAAAAACCACCTCTTGCCAGCGCAAAAACTTTTAATCATAAAATGAGATTTTTGGCGAAATTGTTGATTTTTCCATTGGGTACATTTTTCTGCGCAAGTTATATTTGTGCAATTTGAGAGTCAATGGAAAAGCGACTCCTCATTTTCTAGGAGCCACTGTTTTAAGTGAGTTTTAAAAGTGTTGTATGTTGGACTCTCTTATTGACAGGGGCAGGCTATTCCAAAGTTTACCTCCTACTATTGACAGTAAGTTTTGTCCAACAGTGGTGCGTCTCAATGGTGTCACACAATTCCCATTTACAGAAGCCTGTGTACTACCTCCACTTTCAAGTCTTTGGAAGAAGTCATGCAGCAAATTTCCTATTTTTATTTGGAAAAATATTGTCTCAGGGAGCAGTCTTGTTGAGTTTATTTGTATTGTTCAAGCAAAAATCTAAGTTATTTTTAATTTGGACATCAAATTATTCAAGGAAATGCAACAAGTATTGTTCCAATGTTGATGTTTCTGTCAATGAAACTTATAAATGCACCACTGTTTTATTGTTATTGGGGTTGAGGGGGGCCAGGAGATTTTTCGTCCTAAGAGAAAAAGATTGAGAACCACTGTAGTCACTTTCCATTGACCCTAAATTATGCAAATATAACTTGCGCATAAAAATTTACCTAATGGAAAAACTACAATTTTGCCAAAAGTCTTATTTTTCGATTAAAATTTTTTGTGCTGGCAAGAGGTGGTTTTTCAGGCCTAGCGCAAATGGTATATCACGAAAAACTGCAATGGAAAGACCTTTTTTCGCAACTAGAGTTAGGTGAATTAAAAAAAATGGATGTTGACGTACGTTACAAGTGAAGAAGAAGAAACATGTCACGGTATGTGTGGACACACCAGGAAACCACATCATTTTTTAATTTAGTTCGACATAGAGGGGTAATATATAATAATAATGAATATATCTGTAAATCAACACCATATTTACATTTGTCGCCATGTTTATGGAATGACTTCTCATGTCATCTCACAATAATAAATAAATAAATCATTGCATTTGTGATTTAATGGAAAAACCGACATTATGCACTTGTGTTTTTTTGACATTGAGTAAATATCAGTAAAGTTTTGCGCAGATGTCCAATGGAAAAGCGACTTGTCAAAATTTAACAAAAGCGCAAACTTAACACATCTTATTGCGTACATTTCACTCTCACACTGAATATTTTGGCCATAAAAGTAACATTTCTGCGTTTTTTTCTCACTATATAAGCTTCTATAATTTAGATTACCTAGTTTTAACCTGAGCAAATGATTATATTTCACATAAACACCATGTACTGCATTTTCTGTCAGTCTAACATGAAGCTGGTTGTTATGAATTTGAAACTAACTGTGCACCAGTGAAGCATGGGATTGTTTTCGCTCCTTTTATGAAGTGATTAGATGTTGTAGCTAAAGAATGAACAAAACTTGTTTGTGTGAAAAGCAGTTCCACATATTAAGAGAGTTTTTTTTTTTTCCACTTGGCAGGATTTTGCATTCTCTCTTGGATGCTTTAACCCATAAAGACCCAAACATCCACCAGTGACCGAAACCATTCACTGATAGAAAATGTTAAATACCTGCTGATTAGGGCTGTGTATCGGCAAGAATCAAGCGATACAATACAAATCACAATACGATATATCACGATATATCATGATATTGTTAAAAAGGGAATTTTTAGTTTGTTTCTTTTTTTTTTTTTAATGATTATTTCCTTGAAAAACTGAATTACACCAGAAATCTGCACAAATACTAAACACATTTTTATTTGATCACAACAGGATCTAATGCTATATCACAAAATGTTCCTGTGTTCAAACTGAAATAATGTTTTACAGACATTACAGTTTAAGATCCTGTTCAAATAATTTCTTTCTTTTTTTTTTTGGAGATGCATAATGAAGATAAATTAAAAAATAAATAAATAAATTTTAAAAAAAAACAAAGATCCTGTTCAAATGTTCATATTCTATTATTTCATAACTAACATCATAACATTATTTTGGTGCAATCCCAACAAAGGAACTAACATTGTTTAATAAAAGAGTGTTAAATAAATAAAATAAATATAATATATAACAAATAATAATCAATAAAATATAAACAACAAAGAAAAACAAACATCTACAAAATCTGCATCTGAATAAATATCTAAAAATATCGATGCGATACTTCTTGATATCGATACGGAATTGTGAAATGAAATATCGCGACATATTGCAGAACTGATATTTTCTTACACCCCTACTGCTGATCCACTAATCCCAGCAATACATGTAAATAATTGGTGTAAAATGCAGTTTATCATCTTTCATGGTCACTTGGACGTTCAGAGGCTCCGTAGTTACCATGGAAACACTGTCATCTTCTACAACATTGATTCACCAGTAAATCCATGGAGTTGGATCAATGAGTGTTTGCATTCTTCACATAGGCTACATGTATTTGTCTGGTACACCATATTGTATTGAAGGCCCCAAACTGAAATGGTTCAGTACAAATGAGTACACCATTACATCCCTATTGGTAACTGAACATAAAATAAAATAAGGCTACATTCAGACTGCAGGCAAATGTGGCCCAAATCCGATTTTTTTTGCCCATGTGACCTGTATCCGATCTGTTAAAGACAGTTCGAACAGCACAAATCCGATTTTTTTCAAATCCGACCTAGGCCATTTTCATATGTGGTCCTAAATCCGATAAGTATCCGATATTTTGCAATGCGACTTAAGTCTGAACGGCCAGGTTGTGTTTATCTGACCTTTACGTTATTGAAATGCGACAAACGTCACAATTTTGCGTCCCGGGTGTGTCACTTGTATAAACACAGTGCGTGCCTGTGTGGTCATGTCAGGACCTCTTTTACTCATGTGGGTCACTTCAGGGTCGCATTCAGTTCATACTTAAAACTGATAGAAGTCGCATTTAATGTGTAATATGAAAAAAAAAAAAAAAAAAATCAGATTTCACCTAAAAATCCAAATTGTGCATTAAGCCTGGTGTCTGAATGTAGTCTAAGTGTGTCCAATCATAAAACAGAATAAAGATGACGAAGAAGTCCGTTCTGAGCCACTGGAGAAACATGACAATGTTTGTGTCCTGTTCATTATGTCAGAACAGATTCAGCTATTTACTGCTGAAATGTCAGATTTATTTCCTTTGTAATATCAATATTGATTCTATGTTGCATGGCTGCAGTAGTCAAATAATCAAGTTACAACTCAAAATTGTACTTTGGTATCACGAAATGAATCTGAATCAATCAATTAATACTGAATCAAATTGAATCGAATCGCAATTACAGGAGGTCCTCGGGTTACGCGGTACTCGACCTACATTGTTTCAACTTTACGACGCCTGAGTCTAGAGTGTCTGTGTTTGTGCTCCGTAATTTTCTCGGTAGCCTCGCCTTTTTCACCCTCCTTTTTCACATCATGGCCCCAAAAAAGAAAGCAGGATCTTCTAGCGATGCTGGTCCAGCCAAGAGGAAAGCCATTACGATGGAAATGAAGCAGGATATCATCAAAAGGTCGGAGAAAGGTGAGACGCCGACGAACATCGGTAAAGCCTTAGGCTTCAGTCGGTCGACCGTGGCGACCATTATTAAGGACAAAGCCCGTAATATGTGTATTTGGATATTTATTTAGAGATTTAGGGGGTATTTAGGGGATATTAAAGGGTTAATTCCGACTTGCGCGGAAATTCGGGTTACGTTGCCAGCGTAGGAACGGAACTCGTTCGTAACCCGAGGACCTCCTGTAATCAAGTCAGAACCTTATGAATCGAAATTGAATTGATTAAGGAAATTGGCCGTGATACCCAGCCCTATTCGTAAAGCGTCTTTGAGTGTCCAAAAAAGCGCTATATAAGTGTGAATTATTATTATTATTATTATTATTATTAATAATAATAATAATAATAATAATAATAATAATAATAATAATAATAATAATAATAATAATCCTCGACTTTAATCTGAGCTTTAATGAACATCTTTATAATCAGTTCAGTAAATATAGGAAACTACCTGATTTTCACTTAACAAATGCAACATACAGAGCATCATATTAGAATAAATGGTGATAAATCACTTAAGAAAGGTTAAAAATAGAGAAAAATTAATTTGAGAACTGATACAAAAGCATCACTGGCTCTTTATGGGTTATGTTGAAAAGTCGAACTGCACCTCCTGCAGCAGATGAATACAGAATATTTTTGGAATTGACTGTCTGCTTGGAAAGTGTCTGTTAATGCTCCCCAGATGCTTTTGTATAATGTGGACTTGACCTTTGCAACAAGTGTGGCAGTTTGTCAGCTAGCTCTACTGTTATGCAGTCAAATGGAAACTTTTTTTTTTTTTTGTCTTTTGGGCGCTAACTATCAGCCTCAGCGACAAAATACAGCCGGGGAAGATGTCATTTTGGGGCCAGGGGTAATTTCTTTGGCAGTCTGTGGTTTAACTCAATGAATGAGGCAATTTCTGCTCCCAGGATGTATCTGCTTTCAAAAGCCATTTTTAACAAAAACTCCCATCTGCCATTTCCATTTTGACATCCAGCCTTTTTCACTGAAACGCAATCTGGTTTGCTTGGTTTGAGTATTAGGTGCATGGTTTGGAATTATACAACCTCACCAAGACTTCCATTCACACGACTGTTGCATCTTCTCTTACAAAATGATTCACACTGTAGCGATTATGCTGTTGGAACTTCTGGAAATAGCATCATTATTCCAGTCTGGCCTCGTATAAATAGAGAAGTTTTTACAAAGCGTGGAGCGGTTGCAGGTGTGGTAACAAATTTTTCCTCATTTCCCAACCCCTTTTTTTTTTTTTTTTTTTTTTCTTCTGCAGCATTTTTAAAGCACAAGTTTGTTGTGGCGTCTTGACTTTTCCGCTCGGTTTGGGTCTTTTGAAAATGCTCCGAAATGAGGAAAAGGCGTGTTTTTCCCTTTTCCTCTGTTATACGACTGAAGTGAGTATTTTTAACAGCCTATTCTGTTGAGCTGAGCGGTGAGTTCAGGCTTGTTCTTTCACGCTGATTACACCCAAGGCTGGATTATTCACAAGGCTTAAAGCTTGGCCCGATCCTCAAGAATACAGTCTGACATTTTAGTCTGGCATACAAGAGGTTTCCTTACACAGACCCTGGACTATTATCCTTGTGTTTACCGCTGCACTGACCACCAACTGAACAATAGTGCAAAATCCTCCCTAGACTTTATGCAGGGGCTTATTTCGCAGTTTTTTTCACGGTGGCTTTTCGACGCAGCTCATGTATGCCAAATCTGTAACGCCAAATTGAATACCGCAGTTTTCCTCCGCATCAGTTTGATAATTTATGCCAGGGGAAATATGAAGACATCACACATGGCTGAGTAGCAGTCCTCAGTTTGATAGATTGGCCATCACATTTCCATGTTGACAAGATACTTACTCTCCTTCAAGTGCCGCGATCCGTCGTCTCTGATGGACAACTCGGCACTTGGCTAGTACATGCGATAATGCCGTAATGTGCGCTGAAGGCTCACAAGAGTCCGCATGTGAACTTAAACGCCTCTTTGTGTCACTCAGGAGGGTGCTTCACTTCGGAACAAGAACACTCATGTATTAACCCTTTTATAGGGCGCTCATAGGAATACTCTGAAAGTCTAATTTTAACCGTAGTGTGTTATTAGAGGACATAATAAGACTTTAATACTTTTGGGAAATTTTCAAAATTTTTTTACCATCACGTGGAGAATCAAGGTCAATGAATAGGGGTGTGCCAAACAATTGATTCATATAAAAATCGCGATTCTCATTTACTATGATTCAGAATCGATTTAAAATGTCCCAAAATCAATTTAAATGAAAATAAAACAAATCCGCTGGCAGTCTGCCTCAGTTTTGTACGTGGGACATCCTGACATAATCATGCAGCCGATTCTGGAACATACTAGGGATGGGAATCTCAGTTGTAAGGCCGATACGATACGCATCTCGATTCAATATCTCCGATCTGATATATTAAAGGTACAGGGGTTGGACAAAATAATGGAAACACCTTCACCTCAAGATGATAATGCCCCAATCCATACAGCTAGAATTGTTAAAGAATGGCATGAGGAACATTCTAATGAAGTTGAGCATCTCGTATGGCCGGCACAGTCCCCAGACCTCAACATTATTGAGCATTTATGGTCAGTTTTAGAGATTCAAGTAAGACGTCGATTTCCACCGCCATCGTCTCTAAAAGAGTTGGAGGGTATTCTAACTGAAGAATGGCTTAAAATTCCTTTGGAAACAATTCACAAGTTGTATGAATCAATACCTCGGAGAATTGAGGCTGTAATTGCCGCAAAAGGCGGACCTACACCATATTAAATTATATCTTGTTGATTTTTTAAGGTGTTTCCATTATTTTGTCCAACCCCTGTACATGTATGGCATCTCATGATGCAATGCAATACAATTCACACCCAAATCACAATACAGAGCGATTAAGCACATTCTGATTGAACACATTCATTCTGGTAAAAAAAATAAAATAAAATATGCAGTGCAATTCAATGAGTTTGATTATTTATCAAATAAGACCATGACTTTTTACAAAGTGTCTTTAGTTCAGTTTCAGAACACGTGGCTCACATTCAGTCAGGTGACAAAGGTAGGACTTTGTTTCCAAAGTCGTTTCTCTGTATGTCTCTAACACTCATCTTCTTACTCCCTTGCCGAATCCATTTGTAATGTATTTGTAATGAAGGTAAAACAGAAAAAAGTTCTGTCACTTTAAGAGACACCTGCGCAAGGTATTCTGGGATGCGCTGTTGAATATGTATAACACTGTTTAAGGAAGTATCTCTGGTATGTACTGCAGTATTCAGTACAGCTGATCTAGTAAAAGTACACGTCCAGATACCACATGTGGTCTCCTCCCTTCTATGTCTGTCAGATTCACATACAGACATTACAGTATTCATCGGTGGCACTCATGCCACATTGCATCCACGGAGCTCATACTGTTAGTGTACACATCTGCGAATCCGCGTCACACATTAACTAATACATTTGCAAATGTATTTTAACTATATTTTTCTGTGAAAAAAGAAAAAATTTCTTTTAAAAAATTGAAATTTTATGTTTATTCACAGTTACAGTTTTTTTTGTGTTATTTTACATTTGACGTGTAAAATCACAGTCTATTTTTGTCATTTCATTGATATTTTGCTGTATCTTAACCCTTTCATGCATGAGCTGTAAGAACCTTAGTCAAGATTTTTTTCTTCAGTGTTTTATTCCTCCTTAAGCATGAAAAAAACAATGTGATCAAGTTTTTTTTTTCCTATGGAGTTAGAAAAATATCCATGCATTTAATTTTTGAAGTAAAGAAACATATGTTTAAAACCCAATATCAGAAAGTGATATCAAAACAATGCAATAAAAACATTGTTAATGCTGCTAATCTGATGTCTTCTCACATTTTAGCATATTCTAATGCTAGTAATTACTCACTTCATGGAGATAATATGCAAAAAAAAACCAACTTCTTGTCTAACAAATAACAACTGATTTACACTTAAACATGTTACTGCAGATCAGGTTTATCAAGAACAGCAAAGTTACTGTAATGGTCTGAATGTCAGTGTATGGGGATGGTGCGTAAGTGTCCACTGTGTTGGCTGATATGGAACTAAAACATTAAAACCCATGAATATACAAGAAAACAGCTGGAGAAGAACTGTCCACTGGAATGGCCTATGCATGAAAGGGTTAAAAATACAGGACAAATCTGTAAAATAAACAGTGAAAATTCTGTTAAATTACAGGTTTTTTTTAACAGTGTAGAAAATCAAGGTCAATGAAGTTACCATATTTGGTTGCTTGCCCACAAGTGACAAAAAAAAAAAAAAAAAAAAAAAAAAATCTAAGAAGTATACATAAAAAAACATACAAAAAAAACAGATGTATGGTGTAAAGAACATGAGCTCTCTCCCATAGCTTTTAGTTGATATGAATTTTTTTGTCGAATTAAGTCAGTTTTTACTCTAATTTCTTGACGTTATTCCTCAGTTTTGATGTCATAAAAAGCTTCACCACTTATAAAGAACTGTTGAAAGACAAAAAATATTCCTTCTCGTAGCTGTAATGTATGCCATCCTCTTGTTTGCTATATTACAACATGACCTTCATTACCACCAGTGCTGTTTCCATCCTCCTCAACCAAGAAATAGACTGAATCAATGCACGTTGGAGGAAAAAAACTTGCCTTTTCCACCACATATTCCACAGAGACGTCGACTTGTACTGACATTATCACAGAACCTCTGTTTGCTGAAACTGTGTAGGTAATTTGCAGTTGAATTTTTACTTTACGAATTACAGACATGGCAGATTTGCACAGGATTCAGATCACAGACGACCTCTGCAATTATTATAAATTACCCGAAGTTCACAGGCAATACTAGTCCTGTGTGACCTGTGTGACCTTTATGATGGATCAAGTGCAGGTTCATTACACAAAGCAACAACAGGGATGAGGCTTTATTATGTTATATTACGACATGACCCTCTTGGGCTTCCGTCTAAATTTAGCATCACCAGTACCACCTCCATGAATGAATGAATGAAATCTTTATTTTGAACATGTAGACAATAAAATAAAAACAAAAATCAACCAGCAAAATATAAGTACTGGTACATAAATGATTGATAAGCAAACAAACCACAAAAATAAGTACATTAAAAATAATAATAATAATAATAATAATAGTAATATTAAGAAGAAGAAAAGAAAACAAAGGAAATTGAATTATACATGCTCGGAAAGGAGTAGGAAGAAGTAAAAACTTATATACTCCTGCCCCCGATTACTATTTCTCATGATCACTATATAGCGATTATTATTTTGCATGAATATCAATATAATAATAATAATAATAATAATAATAATAATAATAGTAGTAGTATAATAATATCTTACATCCTTTTTCCTATATAAACTAATGTAATATCCATCATCCTCAAATGGGAAACAGAATAAATGCACAAAGAAAACTAAAAAATCCTGTCCATTTTCACAGGACTAATATTGTCACTGGACATCTGTATTTGCTGAAATTTCTTTTACTTAATAATTTACAGACACGGTTGATTCGTGCAGGATTAAGATCACAGATGACCTCCGCAGTTATTAAAAAAAAATTACCAAAGGTTCAAAGATAATATTAGTCCTTTGCGAATAGGAATTAACACAGATGTTTTGCAAAGTGAACATTATTTCGCTACATTTGTGCCTGTTGTCCATGCATAAACAACAATTTTTGACTCTGAAAAACCTCGATTTTTAACGCGTATCTGTGTGGAAAATAAAGATGAATGAACAATGGCATCACACCCTAATTTGCTTTTAACAAATGGTTGCTTTGTGCATTAAAATATCTTGTGATACATCAAATAAAGGTTTTAAAGGTAGCATGGGACTAGTATCAGCTTTAAACCTCAGGTAATTTGTGATCCTGGGATTTTCTTCCATTTCTGTGATTTGGAAGGGAACATTTTAACTATATATTACTTAGACAATTTTAGCAAACACAAAGGTCATGTGATATATTGATATTGGTTCCATACAAGCTGACATTTCTGTAACTTCAGGGGACGTGCAACAGTTTTCTGTTTCCGTTGTACACTGGTTTAGGATGATGGAGGCTCCACTGGTGATGATAAATGACACTTAAAAGTCGTTTTTGGTGCAAATACAGCAAGGACTTTTTGAATAAAGGGCAAATTTGAAGATGATGAGACAGATGACATCGATGACAGCTACGGGATGGAGTATTTTTGTATCTTTCAACAGTTATCTAAGTATTGGTGTGGGGCAACAATTGAAATTCTTAATCGCAATTAATTGCATGGATTTCTGTGATTAATCACAATTAATCACATAGTTATATGCGGGGGGGGGGGGGGTTGCCAGCATCAAGTGATCATTAAGTGATATTTCAGACTGGAAGTACTCCGGTGATAAAAATAATTCCACATTGCAGTGCTTACAGACAATTTTGTCCTTCTCAACGCCACCATCTGAAGACATTTAAAATGAAAATGTCCATGTAAAAGACCGCTACTTTTCTCCATGTTTACGTCCACACCAGTTTATTTCCGGTTGTGAGTGACTGACAGGAGTCTTAAGCCCACCCCAAATGCTGTCATTGGTTGAAACGCATGATAACGCCGATTGGCAAACCAACCCTGATCAACATCCCCCTCTTCCTGTGACCCATGGTTTACCTACGTGTATTCACAGAGCGAGAGCAATGGACTTTCAAAATAATATGTGATGTTCAGTTGTTCAAAGCAAGCAAAGGGGGCCGTCTATTGGTCAGAATAAGTTGCACTAACGTATGTTTTGTCCTTTCGGTGTTACCATAGCCAGTTCGGACATAAGAAGGAACTAACAGACACGTTTCTTTCACTCTGTTTGTATGGCCCGAAAAACGTTTGCCTGTGAGTATTTTATGTTCAGTTGTTGTCAGAGTGAATAGTATAAAATATCTCTGATGTGAACCTTTGTTGCTGGATAAAAAGGTGTTGTAAATCTTAAATTAATCTATAAATGCTAATCATTAGCGTGTCTATGGATTTTCCTATTCAAGTTAGCATCGAGCTAGCAATCTTTTTCTCATTCATTTAAATGTATAATGCCATGTAAATGTACTAAGGCAGTGAACAGAACTGAGACATATTTTGTATGTATGTTGCAGTTTTACAGCGAGTCTACAGTAAAAGATTTGGAGAGAAGTTTTCGGCATTTGGCTTTTCTTGGGAAACCTGTTGTCTATCTGCCGAGCTAATCGCTACATGCACACAAGCAGGGGCAGAATAATATAAGTTAGAATAAAATGGCATTAATGTGAGATAAAAAAAAAAAAAAATTGTCGGCGTTATTTAATGACTGCGTTAACGTGGTAATAACGCATTAATTTGCCCAGCCCTACTAAGTATTCTTGACATCAGAACATGGGACTTTTGTACAATATTTTGGAAAGTTGAGTAGGTTTTTTCCTTTTTTTTATGATGTGTCAGATTAAAATACCTGTAAATATCCACATCAGCGCAGACAGGGCATGATTTTTAAACACTTCCATCAAATTTGTGTTTAACTAATTTACTGACATTGAATGCAGAAATTTCCACTTTCCAGTTCAAATAGGATGCATCGCAGAAACTCCAGTCAAATCTCCTCAGAGATAAATTTTCCAAAGAACTCGGAAAGTTGGACCAACTTCAAAACTCAAGGCACTGTGTTACCGACTCCAAATTGGAGGAATATCTAAACCAAACTTCAGGTTTATAGATGAGGAAACACTGTGAAACCTGCAAAGAATAAATAAAAATGGTTACTCTCCTGGTAGCCCTTCATTGTTCACTGTTTTCATGAGCTGTCTCCTGAAGCTGCACCAGATCGCCATCTGTTGGTGACATAGTGTAATGATCCTAATGTCAAGCTGCACAATATGTCAACGCAATGTTAGTGCAGTTATTAACAAAAATATGGAAAACTGGGGGAAAAACGAGAATTATTGCATTGTCAGCCTACTACTTTGCAAAACTGTTTTAACCCTTTGATGCATAAATTATGAGAACCTTAAAGATTTTTTTTCCTGAGTGTTTTTTATTCCTCTTTAGGCATGACAAAAACAATGTGATTGAAATTTTTTTAATGAACCTATTTTCTATGGAGTTACAAAAATGTCCGCTCAGCTGGACACCATGTGTTTAATTTATGAAGCAAAGAAACATGTATTTAAAAAGCAAAAACAGAAAATGATCTACTGTGTGAAAACTATGAAATAAAAACATTTTTAATGCAGCTAATTTGATGTTCTCTCACATTTTAACATACTCTAATCAGTCCCTCCAGGAATTCACGATGCTGCAATCTCAACTATTAATGCAATTTCGTCCAATCACCATGAATTTTCCGCAAATTTGACAAATCACCTTAGCCCCCTTTCGCCCACCCCTGTCTACGTGACATGTACGTCATCATGTTCTCTTCCTTCTTGACGGTTGAGAAGATGAAGACGTGCAATTCAAAACATTCATATTTACCGACAAATATCCCTGCCAAAGTTCGTGCAAGTCCGTTTCCAGATGTGTTACAGAAAGCGGAAGTCTACTGTTCTGCACTGCCTGCAGTGTTGTGGTGGAACACGAATGAAAGTGGCCGCTCCACAGACACTTTTCAACCGCAAAACATGCAGGAGAACGGCTGAAACTGGAAGAGGAAAGACCAGACAAGTCCCAATGACAGAGGCTGTTGGATCCAGAACAACAGCAGGAGCTGAAAGGGTCAAGGTTAGCGCAGATATACTCTACAGGGGTTGGACAAAATAATGGAAACACCTTAAAAATATCAACAAAATCTAATTTAATATGGTGTAGGTCCGCCTTTTGCGGCAATTACAGCCTCAATTCTCCGAGGTATTGATTCATACAACTTGTGAATTGTTTCCAAAGGAATTTTAAGCCATTCTTCAGTTAGAATACCCTCCAACTCTTTTAGAGACGATGGCGGTGGAAATCGACGTCTTACTTGAATCTCTAAAACTGACCATAAATGCTCAATAATGTTGAGGTCTGGGGACTGTGCCGGCCATACGAGATGCTCAACTTCATTAGAATGTTCCTCATGCCATTCTTTAACAATTCTAGCTGTATGGATTGGGGCATTATCATCTTGAGGTGAAGGTGTTTCCATTATTTTGTCCAACCCCTGTATAAGGCAATAGAAGAGAAGAAGTAAGAACCTGTGGAGGCATGCTTTCCTTTCTGTGTATTGTGCGTGTGTGTGTGTGTGTGTGTGTGTGTGTGTGTGTGTGAAGTTAAAAAATGAGCTCACAAACGAAAATAGTCCTGAAACGTGGTGTTAATATTAATGTTTACTCTTATCTGTTAGATACGCCCTATTTCCACTGCGTGGTATTGGCACGACTCTATTCGGCTCGACCTTTTTGCATTTCCATTACGAAAAAGGGCCACGTCATCTTGTAATAAAGCCACATTATGTAATAAACTGACGCATTTTGTAATAAACTACGTCAACGCATTATATAGTAAATTTTTTCACATTATGTAGTAAGTTATTACAATTTGAGAAATTTATTACAAAATGCACTTGACACATTTTTATTTTTAAAAAATGTAATAACATGGTTCATTATGTAATAACAATCCAAATTAATATAATTTCAGAGCAATTTAGAAGAAATTAGTCACAGGAGCTACAGGTAATGTAATCAGAACTTTAACCACACAGTTTAAAGATTAATTTAGCACATTACATTTTCCTGAAAATAAAAATGTGTCCAGTGCATTTTGTAATAAATTTCTCAAATTGTAATAACTTACTACATATTGTGAAAAAATTTGCTACATAATGCACTGAGGTAGTTTATTACAAAATGCGTCAGTTTATTACATAATGCGGCTTTATCACAAGATGACATGACATTCTTATTACATTTTGAACTTTTATTACATAATGGGAATTTATTACATAATGCGGCTCAATAAGGATGTTAAAATAATTTTAGGTCAATTTCATCTGAAGTGGGTCAGACCAGTAAAATACTATCATAATAAACTATAAATAATGAAAACTACAAATTTTTCTCTTTGTTTTAGTGTAAAAAAAAACCAGTAAAATTACACAAATGTTAACATTTACAGACTAACCTTTTACAAAAAATGTGAAAAACCTGAACAAATATGAACAATCTGAAATGTCGTAAGAATATTAAGTGTAATTGTACCAATATTCTGTCTGTTATTAAATGTTTTGCGTATTTGTAGATCCACTGTGATCTGTACGTTACGATGAACATGTGAAAATGAGAAGCTGAGGCCAAATAATGGCATAAATTGTTAAAAATTGCACTTTTTTTCTTCATAGATTTCATTTTGGTCATGGTTGTTCACGTTTTTCCACATTTTTCTTAAAGGATAGTTTGTAGGTGTAAAAATTTTGATAGTAAACACAGTAATTTTTCTTTTTTCACTCTAAAACATAGAAATCGGACATACAAATTTTGCAATTGATATTATTTATGGATTATTGTGTTTTTATTTTAATCATCACCAACTAACATGAGTTTGACACCCCTGATATAAGAGAACAGATGTAAAAAATAACTGTCCACTGGAGTGACCAGGATGCATGAAAGGGTTAATTGAACACACAAGGGCTTCGGGTGCAAACGTCAAATGTCAGCTTTGTGGATTTAATGATGCTGTATTGAAGTGTGTGTGTGCATGTGTGTGTGTGCATGTGTGTGTGTGTGTGTGTGTGTGTGTGCATGTGCGGGTGGGTTTTGTTGCTCAGCGGTGACATCAGGGCGAGGCTTACTCAAAAATGCAAATGGCCCCCGGCACCTGTCCACACATCGGGTCCCTTTGCTCCTTTAGACGTCGCCCACCGTTTCCCCGACGACACACACATGGTTTCGTACATGCACAAACACACAACACACACACACACACACACACACACACACGACACGACAGCCTCTGGCCTGCAGACCAGTAGTGCAGATTCACACTGATGCGTTTACTCAACAGTGGAAAAAAGGGGAGGGTGGGGGTGGCGGTGGGAGTCAGGGATGGATGACAGGGTGAAGGAGGTTGGGAGGAGGGAGGGGGAGGGGGGGAAAGAAATTATGGCACAGAGGACGAGCAAGGCAGAGGAAGGAACGGGTGCAGCCTTGGGGGCTTTTCACACCTTATCACTCAATCTGTGCAACGCAGGTCGGACCTAACATTTCCCTTGCACGGAATCTTATCACATGTGTGTGTTTGTGTGTGTGTTTGTGTGTATTTGGTTGTGTGTGAATCGGTTTCAGCTTGTGTGTCGTGTGTGTAAAGCACAAATCCATGCATTAGCTCAGCCCACACACAACCTTCTCTCAGCTAAAATTTACTTAAGGGGTCAAAGCAGTGGCCATTTTTGTCAAAAAAAAAAAAAAAAGTGGAAGAAATGCATAGAATTGTGTTGAAGTAATGCTAACACATCTGTGCGCAGACTACTGATATTATTTGAAAGTGGAAGTTATATTTTCAGAAATATTGGATTTTGAATAGCAAAGCCCTACTTTAGTCTGAAGTGGGTCAAATCAGTGAAATACTATCATAATGACCTACAAATAATGACAATTCCAAATTTTTCCTCTGTTTTAGTATATAAAAAAAAATGTGAAATTACATGAAAATGTGCACATTTACAAACTAGCCTTTCCCAAAAAATATGACAAACTAGAAATGTCCTAAGAGCAGTAAATGCAGTTTTACTAATATTCTGCCAGTTATTAAAATATTTTGTGCATCTGCAGATCCATTATGATCTGTAAGTTGTAATGCAGAGGCATAATATGGTTAAAATTGCACTTATTTTTCCTAATAAATTTCAGTTTTTTCCTGGTTGTTCATGTTATTCCCATTTTTAAAAGGACAGTTTATAGATGTAAATATTTCCATCATATAATTTTACTTTTTTCACTATGAAACACATTGACATGTCTGGAGTTGGCATTATTTATATATTATTATGTTATTAATTTACTGGTCCGGCCCACTGCAGATCATATTGGGAGGATATGCCCCCTGAACTAACATGAGTTTGACACCTCTGGGTTAAACTCTGTCCATTTCATAAAATTATTCGGCTGAAATTTACTTTGGGGGTCAAAAGAGTGGCCATTTTCGTCAAAAAAAAAAAAAAGTTGTAAGAAATGCATGGAACTGTGTTGAAATAATGCTAACACATCTGTGCACAGACTACTGATATTATTTGACAGTGGAAGTTATATTTTCAGAAATATTGGATTTTGAATAGCAAAGCCCTACTTTAGTCTGAAGTGGGTCAAATCAGTGAAATATCATAATGACCTACAAATAACACTGGTCTACAATTTTTTAGAAATGATTTGCTTCAGACATTAAATGTGCTAAATGTTACGTATTTTAATAAGATTAATTAGAAAATAAATGACAAAAGTGCCGGTTTGCTGATGTTTTCAAGGTATATGATTAAGTGTTATTACACATATATATTGGTTTATGTACATTTATATAATAGTTTTATAAATCTTCCACTAAATAGAACCTGTAAAGTGAATGTATTCTAATGTGTAGACAGTGTTTTGAAGTAGATCTTGTCGTTCTGACACAAATATTCCTTTTGAGTCAAACCCATTCTCTCGTTAATTCTTGAATTTCACATTTTGACCCAAGGCTGTATCTTGGAAACTTCAGCCAACCAGCATTTTTGACTTGACTGTTCTTTATCGGTGACTCTCATGTGGTAAAATTTCTGGAAGCATTTTCCTTGCAGACCAGTGTAATGACAATTCCAAATTTTTCCTCTGTTTTAGCATAAAAAAAAGAGAAATTACATGAAAATGTGCACATTTACAAACTAGCCTTTCCCAAAAAATATGACAAACTAGAAATGTCCTAAGAGCAGTAAATGCAGTTTTACTAATATTCTGCCAGTTACTAAAATATTTTGTGCATCTGCAGATCCATTATGATCTGTAAGTTGTAATGCAGAGGCATAATATGGTTAAAATTGCACTTATTTTTCCTAATAAATTTCAGTTTTTTCCTGGTTGTTCATGTTATTCCCATTTTTAAAAGGACAGTTTATAGATGTAAATATTTCCATCATATAATTTTACTTTTTTCACTATGAAACACATTGACATGTCTGGAGTTGGCATTATTTATATATTATTATGTAATTAATTTACTGGTCCGGCCCACTGCAGATCATATTGGGAGGATATGCCCCCTGAACTAACATGAGTTTGACACCCCTGGGTTAAACTCTGTCCATTTCATAAAATTAATCGGCTAAAATTTACTTATGGGGTCAAATGAGTGGCCATTTTTGTCAAAAAAAAAAAAAAAAAAAACAGTTGTAAGAAATGCATAGAACTGTGTTGAAATAATGCTAATACATTGCTTTATTAAGTTATAATACGACATGACGCTCTTGGGCTTCTGTCTAAATTTAGCATCACCAGTACCACCTCCGTCATCCTCAACTGGGAAACAGAATAAATGCACAAAGAAAACTAAAAAATCCTGTCCATTTTCACTGGACTAATATTATCACTGGACCTCTGTATTTGCTGAAATGTCTTTTACTTAATAATTTACAGACATGGTTGATTCGAGTAGGATTAAAATCACAGATGACCTCCATAGTTATTAAAAAAAAATTACCAAAGGTTCAAAGATAATATTAGTCCTTTGTGAATAGGGATTAACTCAGATGTTTTGCAAAGTGAACATTATTTCGCTACATTTGTGCCTGTTGTCTATGCATAAACAGCAATTTTGACTCTGAAAAACCTCAATTTTTAATGCGTATCTGTGTGGAAAATAAAGATGACAGCTAAAATTTACTTAGGGGTTCAAATGAGGGGTCATTTTTGTCAAAAAAAAAAAAAAAAGTTGTAAGAAATGCATAGAACTGTGTTGAAATAATGCTAATCCATTTGTGCACAGACTACTGATATTATTTGACAGTGGAAGCTCTATTTTCAGAAATATTGGATTTTGAATAGCACGTGTATGAAAACTTTTGCTGGTGGACGGACATGACATTACCCATGATGCTCTGGTCAGTACCAGTACTTTATTAGTAATAAACTTATATACTTACTATTGCTAATTCTCCTCTTATTCATAAATGTTAGTATTGTGGATCTAAAACAATAACAGCTGACACAAAAACACAAAATGTGGCAGTGGACGGATGTGACATGGTTGTTACAGATCCCATCATACTGATGCTCGGCAGCCATGTCACCGTTTACACTAATGATCCCTGTGCAAAAACTAGGATCAGAATTATTTATTATATAGTTTATCATCAGACTAAAGAGGAAATAACAATATAGAATTGTTATTTCTTTATAAAAATGCTTATTATTAGAAAACTGTTGATTTAGAAAGTGACGTGTGACATTCTTAACCCTTTCATGCATAGTGGTCACTCCAGTGGTCACTCCAGTGGACAGTTCTTCTCCAGCTGTTCTCTTTTTTATTCATGGGTTTTGTTGTTTTAGTTCCATATCAGCCAACACAGTGGATGTTCATGAACCATCCCATAATACACTGACATTCAGACCATTACTGTAACTTTGCTGTTCTTGATAAACCTGATCTGCAGTAACATGTTTGAGTGTAAATCAATTGCTAATTGTTATGAGACTGTAATTAACAGTTTTCTGAAACAAAAAGTTTTTTGTTTTTTTTTTGCATATCCTCCTGAGACCCAGCAATGCATTTTGTGCTCTGTAGGGGAGAAAAGTTTGACAGTTTAACTTTAAAAATGCTGTGCATTGCAAAGGACATTCCATTAAAAAATCAATCAATAAATAAAAATTATTTTAAAATGCATCTGAAAAAAACTGTTGCTTTATGCAGTTTCCAATCAAGACAATTTTTTAGTGTAAAAAAAGCTAAAATAGTGAATTTCCTGGGTCTCAGAGGATATTATCTTCATGAAATGAGCAATAACTAGGATTAGAGTATGATAAAATGTGACAAAACATCAGATTAGCAGCATTAAAAATGTTTTTATTTCATAATTTTCACACAGTTCATCACTTTCTGATGATGACTTTTAAATTCATGTTTCTTTGCTTCAAAAATTAAACACAGTGTCCAGCTGAGTGGACATTTTTGTAACTCCATGAAAAATAGGTTCAAAAAAAAATTCATTTGCATTGTTTTTTTTTTTCATGCCTGAAGAGGAATAAAAACACTCAAGAAAAAAAAAACAAAAAAACTAAGGTTCTCATCATTCATGCAAGAAAGGGTTAATGCATGTATTGGCGTAACATAAGCAGGATGGATCAGCACCATACTCCATATTGAACCTGTAAAAATAAAATGTGATATGTAGTGGATAATCTTGTAAGAAAAATTAGGAAATCTAAAAGAATAGAATATTTGTTTTTCAGGTAAATTCAGTTCAAATATAACTTGGCCATTTGTGACATGAAAATCTAGCATTAATTGTGATGAAATTGGACATTTTTGAGCTGAAAACATAGTTCATATGACCATCAACATGTTGCAACAGAACTGAAATCCTGTCAATTTGCAGAACTTGCATTTACCAACACAAAGTTCCTTTCCTTATATGGATTTCTTATGCACAAAGACAGAAATAAGACCTCTAAGTAAATCTTAGCCGCTCTGCATTCCGTCTCGAAGCTGCACCAAACCCACACATCTTACATCTGTGAGCAGCAAAGGAATCTGGGTAAGGGTAAGGGTTAGCCCAGTCTGCCCCCTAGTGAGCACCGTGTGAACAAGTCCAGCCTCGACTTGGCCGCAGCGTATGCTTCATAACAACCCCAATCACTCCTGCATCCGTGTATTGATATTTTGATTACTCCGATCTAGCTGCGACTCTCACCTGAATTAGCAACATGCCACCTTCTCCATTTGGACTCATTACGCTGGAGCATATTTAAAACCTTGGCTTTGCTGCTCAGGAAAAACACTGCCAGGTGAATCAGATTGGACTAAATTATGAGGCTCATGTAGAGTTGTTCATTACTCAAAAGTGTATTATCCTTGTGATCACATTAGCTTAATCCAACCTTCTAGCGTTTCCTTCATTTGTTGCAATTACAGCTTTGTCAGATAAAGATGTAGCGTGTCGCAAACTCAGTCAGTGGAGCTTCTCATTCACTGTAACAAGATGTTGCTCAATAAGCCAAGGCCCTGTAGGTTTTCTCCACACACTCTTGCTCAACAGTGATGTATAACGCCTGCTCTTGCCCCCTTTCTTCTAAATCCAATAAAGCCTTTGTGTATTTTGACGTGAAAAATGTTGGAAATAAGGGCGAGATAAAACTCCTGCAGGGAGACAAAACTGTTCCATCTCCTCTTCTTCAGGTACACGGTGGTGATAGAAAGAGGTGCATTTGAGTTACATTTAACCCAGTGGTTCCCAAGCTTTTTTGGTTCGTGAGCCCATTTTAACAGCAAAAATTTCTGGCGACCCCAGATATTCAAAACAGAGACTTTTTTTTTTCTTCTAAAATTAATTTGTTTTTGATCATGTAATAGTTTGCTATACTATGTTGCAAATAAACGTTAACTTTAGATGACATTTAGTCAATATCAGAGGTGTCAAACATGCAGCCCAGGGGCCAAATGCGGCCCGCCGAAGGGTCCAGTTCGGTCCCTGGGATGTTTTTGCTAAGTGCAAAAATTCCACAATCTTGAATTGAATTAAGCCAAAAAAAAAAAAAAAAAAACTTGAATTAAGGAAAAAAATCTTGAAAGCAAAAAAAAATCTCAAATTTAGCAAAAAATCTAGAATTAAGCCGAAAAAAAAAAAAAAAAAAACTTCAGTTAAGTAAAAAAAAATCTTCAATTCAGCCAAAAAAAAATCTCAATTTTAGCAAAAAAAATCTTGAATTAAGATAAAAACAATCTTGAATTAAGGAAAAAAAAAACATCTTGAATTAAGCCAAAAAAATCTTCAATTAAGTAAAAAAAAAAAAAATCTTGAATTAAGCCAAAAAAAATCTCAAATTTAGCAAAAAATCTAGAATTAAGCCAAAAAAAAAAAAAAAAAACTTCAATTCAATAAAAAGTCTTCAATTAAGTAAAAAAAAAATCTCAAATTTAGCAAAAAATCTTGAATTATGCAAAAAAAAAATCTTCAATTAAGTAACAAAAAAAAAATCTTGAATTAAGCCAAAAAAAAAAAAAAAAAAAAAAAAAAAAAAAAATCTGGAATTGACAATTTAAAGTTTTTCTTTGTTTTAGTGCAAAACATAACATTAAATTATGAAAATATTTACATTTACAAACTGTCCTGTAACACTAAAATGTGAATAACCTGAACAAATATGAGCAACCTGAAATGTCTAAAGAAAATTAAGCACAATTTGAACAATTTTTCTGCCTGTTCCTCAGTGTTTAGTGTCTTTGTAGATCTGATCCATAATGCACATGTAGAAATGATAAGTTGAGGAATAATATTGTTAAAATTGCACTAAATTTTCTTACGTTTTTTCATTTAAATTTCAGTTTTGTCAGGTCTTTTTTTTTTTGGGATAGTTTATAAAAGTAAGTATTTTCATGATTTAATGGGTTTTTTACACTAAAACAATGACAAACATTTGGAGTTGTCATTATTTATAGGTTATTATGTTATTATTTTAGTTAGTTAAAAAGTGGATCACATATTTGATTTTTGCAGCCTGGCATATGTCAGTGATTAACTCCAACATTGGTTAATTTGCATTATTATTTTTGGCGCTAGGTCAAATGTTCAAAAATACTAGCATCTGTCACCAAGTGTGCGTAAAATGCACACCTATAAATCAAACTATTAAATATTATATACTGATTTATTTTTCTGCTCTAATTTGATTTTATTTTTGTAAATCAAGGTCAGCCCTAATCATGCATGTCAAATAATCATTCATTTTACATTTTTTTTAACCTTTTAAACAATCTCTTTTCATCATGATGTCACTACATTTTTTGATGCAAAAAACACAAAATATGATTTTTTTTCAAAATACTACATAAAAATTGGATTACATATTATTTGATTTTTGCAGCCTGGCATATGTCAATAATTAACAGCAACATTAACAACGTTAATAAATTAATTTAGACCCTCACCTCTCAAATGAAGCCCTGATATCAGTAAAAGCAGGATTTATGCCTTAATGGCTTTGGGATCAAAAACAGTGGTTATAATGGGAGAAATAGTGCATTTTAGGCACACTTGGCAG
This sequence comes from Sphaeramia orbicularis, assembly GCF_902148855.1. Taxonomy (NCBI): domain Eukaryota; kingdom Metazoa; phylum Chordata; class Actinopteri; order Kurtiformes; family Apogonidae; genus Sphaeramia; species Sphaeramia orbicularis. The sequence continues at coordinate 32,011,031 of NC_043976.1, forward strand.
ACAGATGCTAGTCTTGTCATTTTCTTTTGTTTACAATGTGCACATTTTAGTTGGTGGCCAGAATTTTAAAGATCATGCAAAAATGAAAAACTTTTGAATTCTAACCTTATTTTAAATTGTGAAAAATAATATGAAGATTTTTAACATGAAGTGCAAAGTGTGCCTAAAAGGTGCACCTGGATACTGGAGGGTTACTGTAACTGTTTTTTTGGGGTTTTTTTCTGTTGATGTGCTTTATAAATGTATAAATTGTAATCCTTTTACTTTGGGAATGGACCCCAGGAAGAACAGTCACTACTTTAGTAGAGACAAATGGGGATCCTTAAATAAAGACAGAAACTACAGGGTGGGGAAGCAAAATTTACAATGAACATTTAGTTGTTTTTTCTCAGCAGGCACTACGTCAGTTGTTTTGAAACCAAACATATATTGATGTCATAATCATACCTAACACTATTATCCATACCTTTTCAGAAACTTTTGCCCATATGAGTAATCAGGAAAGCAAACGTCAAAGAGTGTGTGATTTGCTGAATGCACTCGTCACACCAAAGGAGATTTCAAAAATAGTTGGAGTGTCCATAAAGACTGTTTATAATGGAAAGAAGAGAATGACTATGAGCAAAACTATTACGAGAAAGTCTGGAAGATACTATTAAAGAAGAATGGGAGAAGTTGTCACCCCAATATTTGAGGAACACTTGCGCAAGTTTCAGGAAGCGTGTGAAGGCAGTTATACAGAAAGAAGGAGGACACATAGAATAAAAACATTTTCTATTATGTCCATTTTCTTGTGGCAAATAAATTCTCATGACTTTCAATAAACTAATTGGTCATACACTGTCTTTCAATCCCTTTCAATCAAAATATTGTAAATTTTGCTTCCCCACCCTGTATGTAGTTCATCTATATGTACAGTCTACTCTCGTTAAACCGCCCGCCGTTATACCGCCATTTCCACTTATCGCCATCCGCCAGCCCAGTTCCATGCACAAACAACACTTATACCATTGATTTCCCGACCGTTATACCGCCAGCGTCGCGGCGCGGCACCTCCGAGGTGCGCCGCCGTGGCACCTCCGAGGTGCGGCTCCCAGTGTTGTCTTTTCCGTGGAAACCGGGTCGAAATGGCTCTTTGAGTGTTAAAGGTTGCCGATCCCTGCCTTACAACATAACAGAATCAAGATTTATTTAGAAACGCAATTAGAACGGGTTAACGGAGGCAGCATAGACATCATATAGTAAAGACATGCACATTATGGACGCAGCCCGTTGTAACGCCATTTTCGCTATACCGCCAATTTGGCCGTGAACGGAAGTTGGCGGTATAAGGAGAGTAGACTGTAGTTTAAGTCTCCCCAACTCTGCCAGCAGCCAGTAAAGCTTTCACTGTCTCTACAACATAACCGACGCTAAGCTGGTGCGTTTCTGTCATTGCAGATCAAGGACTAAAGCCATCTGCTATAGCCGCGGCTGCTATCAAATGTGTATTTCATGTCACGCTAACAAGGATTCTCAGTGAATCACCAGCAGGAAGCGCGAAGTCAGACTTGTTAGTCATGGGAGCTCATTTAAAAGCCCCCCCCCCCCCTTCCTGGTGAAACTGTGTGTCACTCTGTCTGCCTCTCAGGTGTGAAATAACAACACAATGAGAGAAAGTTCAAGTGAGAAGCGTTTTTATGACTGGTTCGGTAGTAGCTTTGCAGTCTGGCGCTCACTCCCGCCGCTTCTCTTCAGTCGGCGCGCTGTGAGAATAAGCCAGAACGGTGCTTCTTTGAATTCCTCTCACCGGCAACAGTCTCGCAATTGTCAATTTCATGCTTGATTAATTGTCATTACTCTGCGAGAGACAAAAAAAAAAAAAAAAGGAGAGAGAAATGCGTTTCGGGATTAAAATGGAGAGCGAGACCTCCCTAAAGAGTCAGATTTAGTCTGTGCGAAGCTGAGCGGAGAATGAGAGTTTTTACACGTTGAGATTTGACCGTATTTAGCTTTTATTCTCGGTGAGCAGACACAGGAGAAGATTTATTTGAATGAACTGACGGGTGACTGTGGAATGGTTTGTTGCGCGTTAGACAAAAGAATGAGATGGAAGTGATTAAGGAAGCAGTCGTCTAATTGTTCTTCTGAATCGTTACCTAATTTTCATTCATATACAATCTCAGCTCGCTTTGAAACAGTATTAAAATGAAGATAATGTGCTATCATGTCATTTTCTCTATAGGTGAATCCATAAAGAGTGGAAAAAACACGCCGATCATGACTACTTTTACAGTTTTTTTATGCTAAATAAGGACATCAGGGTCAGATCAGGACTAGATCTTGAGAGATTCAGTCCCTTATGAGAATACAATACGAAACAATTCTACATTTTTCTGCTTTCATTCGTATGTATTCATTTGGCCAATAAATTAGGTACACGTCAGGTTTTGGCCTATGGTTTCTGTTTGGACTGAGGTGCTGTATTTGTGGCATTAGTGCACAGGTGTCAAACTCATTTTGGTTCAGGGGCCACATACAGCCTAATATGAGAGAAAGTGGGCCAGACCAGTAAAATATAATATAAATAATAGAATAAGAACTTATGAATAATGTCAACTCCAAAGTTTTCTGAAAAAAGTAAGATTCAGTAATGAAAATGTTTACGTCCAGGAACTGTACTTGAACATAACATGAACAACTTGAACAAATACAATCAATTTTAACAATATTATGCCTTAGTTTATCATTTATACATGTGCATCACAACTTACAGATCACAGTGGATCTACAAATACACAGAACATTTAATTAACAGACAGAATATTATTAACCCTTTCATGCATGACTTATGGGAACCTTTGTCAAGATTTTTTTCTTGAGTGTTTTTATTCTTCGTTAGGCATGAAAAAAAATGCACTTGAGTTTTTTTGGTTTTTTTTTCATGTAGTTACAAAAATGTCCATGCATTTAATTTTTGAAGTAAAGAAACGCGTGTTTAAACCCCAATATCAGAAAGTGAGATAAAAACAATGAAATAAAAACATTTTAATCCTCCTAATCTGATGTTTTCTCACATTTTAACATATTCTAATGCTAGTTATTACTCACTTCATGGAGATAATATGCAAAAAAAAAAAAAAAAAAAAAAAAAAACTTTATGTCTTACAAATAATAATTGATTTACACTCAAACATGTGACTGCAGATCAGGTTTATCTAGAACACCATAGTTACGGTAATGGTATGAATGTCAGTGTATGGGATGATGCATAAGTGTCCACTGTGTTGGCTGATATGGAACTAAAACAACAAAAACCCATGAATATACAAGAGAACAGCTGGAGAAGAACTGTCCAGTGTAGTGACCACTATGCATGAAAGGGTTAAAATTCCACATTCCTCTCTTAAGACATTTAAGGTTGTTCATATTTGTTCAGGTTATTCACATTTTTTGTAAAAGGCCAGTCTGTAAATGTAAATATTTTTTGTGCAATTTAACTGTTTTTTTACACCAAAACAAAGAGAAAAATGTGCAGTTTTCATTATTTACAGGTTATTATGATAGTATTTTACTGGTCTGACCCACTGTAGATTAAATTTACCTAAAATGATTTTAACATCCTTGATTGTTACTATCTTCAGTGTTGTTTTTGCATTTGAAAAATTCAACCCACAAGCCACATTGGACCCTTTGGTGGGCTGGTTTTACCCCCAGCGCTGCAGGTTTGACACCTGTGGACTAGGGTATCTACAGGGGTTGGACAAAATAATGGAAACACCTTTAAAAAAAAATCAACAAAATATAATTTAATATGGTGTAGGTCCGCCTTTTGCGGCAATTACAGCCTCAATTCTCCGAGGTATTGGTTCATACAACTTGTGAATTGTTTCCAAAGGAATTTTAAGCCATTCTTCAGTTAGAATACCCTCCAACTCTTTTAGAGACGATGGCGGTGGAAATCGACGTCTTTCTTGAATCTCTAAAACTGACCATAAATGCTCAATAATGTTGAGGTCTGGGGACTGTGCCGGCCATACGAGATGCTCAACTTCATTAGAATGTTCCTCATGCCATTCTTTAACAATTCTAGCTGTATGGATTGGGGCATTATCATCTTGAGGTGAAGGTGTTTCCATTATTTTGTCCAACCCCTGTAGATGCTTGTACAGATTCATAGACCTCTTCAAAAGCAGGATGCGAGATTTCATTGTAACAAAGCAATAAAACTATGATCCCTGTGCTGTGCAGACCTAACAAGCAGAACTAAACTCAAAGGAAAGCTAAATGTCACTGGGCAAAGGGAAGCAGCAGTCTTGGCTGGATGAATGCGGAGCAGGCCTGCCATATGTGTGGGATTTTGGCGCATGTTTATTCTTAGCCTGCATTAGCTTCACAATAAAAGGCACCACAACTGAGCCTCGCTGGGATCTTTTGCTCTTTGTTAATTCAAATAACGACCCATTTCCATTTTCATGGCCCAAGCTGACATTCAAGAAGGCTTCAAAACCGTCTTTCCAGTAGAAGGAGAGACGCTAGAACATTTATCATGGTTCACAATCATCAAATAATGGACGGTTGCTTTGGTACTTTGTCATGGAACTAAAATGTGGCCTGATTGGATGAAATTATATGTGTTATAATTATTCTGATTTAATTCGAGGTAATTTTCCTTTTTAGGAGTACTCAAATACACCAGAATTTAATCTCAACAAATGGAAAATAATAAAAATGACAATAACCATTGTAAAAAGAGCTTATGAAGGTATACAGATATCATGCAGTTATCTTTGCAGTTTGTTGATCCTTGGTTCAGACTAAACTGTGAAAGTTCTGACCTTGTAAGATTTTTATTTTTTTTTTAATCTTTTTTTTTTATTATTTCAAATTATACATTCACACAAACATGTACCCATACACAGGGAACTACACAGACACAACATATACAAACAAAACCATACAACAAACCTACCAACCCCCCCCCCCAAAAAAAAAAAACAAACAAAAAAATTTAAAAAAGCAATAGGATAAATAGCGTCATCAACTCCTCTTTACAATACTCAGGGCTGAGTCAATACAATGCAAACCAACAATGCATTTCTCTGTCAAAAGGACATAGGAGACAGCAGGACACTCTTGTTGACAGTAGAGAAAAAAGGACTCCATTGTTGATAAAACAAATTAATTTGTCCACAAACACGGCCTTGTAAGATTTTTAGCGCTATTGAAAATACAAAACCATACAGAGAACAGGTGATTTTTGGTTTTACTGTGGCTGTTTTCTGTCTTAAAACAGAGCTAAGCTAACAGAGTTATAATAAGCTGATAAGAATATGAATGAATGAATGAATGTTTTTATTATTGTGTCTTGCATAAAAGAACATGCCCAGCCCTTACATGGGCTTATAAGACACCAAAAATACAAACCAAAAATCAAACACCAGACAATAGACACAATAGATATGAACAAAACAAAATACTGACCTATTTAAACAAACACATCTGCCGCTTTTTCCAGGCTTTACAAACAAATAATGCTAATTTATATACATTAGAACTAAACAACCATTTCATCTCGTCATCACCAGTGCTCCAGAACATATCAGGATTTCGGATACACATATCATCAAACAAAGGGGCTCTCAGTTCATCATATAGAGGACAATACAAGAGAAAAGTAAGAGTTACTTAAATCTAAATAAAAATGTGAAAATTTAGCTCTAAGTTTACATGTAATTATTTAGAACTATTACAATTACATTTTCCTGGGTAATGAAACCAAAACCCATGACCACATGACCCATTAATGCTACAAATACAGCACCTCAGTCCATACAGAAACCATAGACCAAAGCCTGACTGGTGTACCTAATTTATCGGCCAGATGAATACATATGAATACATATTCCTAAACTAGAAAAGCACTCTGAGAGCGCAGAACTCCACCAAGGCAGATCAGCCCCCCCGGATAAGGTTCGGGTTAGCCCTGACCCTAACCACCAAAATTAATTTAATCATTTGTTCCTTGTGCCAGTATCAACATTTCCTGACAATTTCATCAAAATCCATCCATAACTTTTTGAGTTATCTTGCTAACAGACAAACCCAGATGAAAACATAAACTCCTTGGTGGAGGAAATAAGAAAAAAAAAAAAAAAATTCATCTCATATTCTCATAAGGGACTGAAGCCCTCAAGATCTGGTCCCAAACTCACCCCTGATGCAAATTAAACTATATTTTATTTAGAAAAGACAAACTGGAAAAGTTGTCATGATTGGTGTGTTTTCCAGAGTTTCTCATGTAAATGCTATTTCATATGCTCATTTCTCATTTAGCAATGAAAAAGAAACAATATTGATGAACACAAGCTGACTAGAGAAAGTAAGAGTAACTTAAATCCAAATGAAAATGTGAAATTTAGCTGTAGGTTTACGTGTAATTATGCAGAATGATTACAATTACATTTTCTTGGGTAATGAAGCCAAAACCCATGACCATATGATGCACTAATGCACAGGTGTCAAACATGCGGCCCGGGGGCCAAAACCAGCCCGCCAAAGGGTCCAATCTGGCCCCTGGGATGAATTTATGAAATGTAAAAATTACACTGAAGATATTATCAAAGATGTTCAATCTAAAGTGGGTCAGACCAGGAAAATACTATCATAATAACCTAGAAATTATGAATAAAAGCTATTTTTTTCTTTTCGTTTTAGTGTCAAAAAAGTAAAATTACACAAAAATGTTTATATTTACAGACTAGCCTTTTACAAAAAAATATGAACAACCTGAAATGAAGTATGTAGTATTTTACCAATATTCTGCCTATTATCAAATGTTTTGTGTATTTGCAGATCCACTGTGATCTGTAAGTTGTGATGCACATGTATAAATGATAAACTAAGGTGTAATATTGTTAAAATTACACTTATTTTTCTTAAGAATTTTCAGGTTGTTCATATTTGTTCATGTTACGTTCAAGTACGGTTTGTAGATGTAAACATTTTATGTACGGAATTTTACTTTTTCACTCAAAAACACAGAGAAAACTTTGGAGTTCATATTATTTCTAAGTTCTTATCCTATTATTTACATTATTTTATGGTCTGGCCCACTTTATTTCATATTAGGCTGAATGTGGCCCCTCAACTAAAATGAGTTTGACACCCCTGATCTACATGATCAGTGAATTAAATATAGAAAAGCAGTTGATTTTTACAGAAAAAATGCAAAATTCAGAGGATGATACAATAATAAATTGTCATAAATCACTTTGGAAAGGTTAAATGGAGAGAAAAATTCATTTGAGAACAGCAACAAATATCACACTGGGTCTTTTACGGGTTAAACATGGGAATAACATGAACAACCTTACATTTCTTAAGAAAAACAAGTGCATTTTTAACAACAATTTTATCATTTACACATGTGCATTACAATTTAATACACAAAAATACTCAAAACATTTAGTAACAGGCAGAATATTGGGAAAATTACACTTTTTTTTCCTTTTTTTTCCCCTTCTCCACTGTTATTATGTTACTGATCTGGCTCATTTGAGATCATATTGGGCTGAATGTGGCCCCTGAACAAAAATTTGACATCCCTGTTGTAGAGTTAGTGCTTCAAAGTTCCAACCAAAGCTAATCAACCTGCTTTGGTTCTTCTCCTCCATAGCCATGGCCATCTGTGTCCAGCCTGGCCAAAGACTTTATCCAGAGGCTGCTGGCGTTGGACCCGACCACCCGTCTGACTGCCGACCAAACCATCCGTCACCCCTGGGTGGTCACCATGGCCGCCGGCTCCTCTACGAGAAATCTGCATCGACCCATTTCTGAGAACCTCAGGCGGCGGGCATCTCGTAGCTCCTGCCGGTGCCGGAGTACACTGTAAGCCTGGACTTTGTATTTACTAAAATACTTTAATTACAATGTACTTAAATGATTTCAGTTTTATTCCATTACTATAAAATGTTCAGTATATTCTACTAATTTGTAGACAGAGTCGAAAGTACGGAAAAGTTTAAGTTGAATGCATTTAAATCATTAAGTTTTAGTCATGACCACACCTTTTTATCTGCGCATTGCATTGTGGGTAGTGGGCATGTTGTTGAAAATGTGTTGTTTTTCTGTGCAGGGGTTCAGCGGGGTTGTGGTGTTAGTGTTAACCCTTTCATGCATGAATTGTGAGAACCTTAATCAAGATTTTTTTCTTCAGTTTTTTATTCCTCCTTAGGCATGAAAAAAAAACAATGCGATCGAGTTTTTTTTTTTTCCATGGAGTTACAAAAATATCCATGCATTTAATTTTTGAAGTAAAGAAACATGTGTTTAAAACCCAATATCAGAAAGTTATATGAAAACAATGAAATAAAAACATTTTTAATGCTGCTAATCTGATGTCTTCTCACATTTTAACATATTCTAATGATAGTGATTATTCACTTCATGGAGATAATATGAAAACAAACCCTTCTTGTCTAACAAATAATTGATTTACACTCAAACTGTCACTGCAGATCAGGTTTATCAAGGACAGCAAAGTTACAGTAATGGTCTGAATTACAGTGTATGGGATGTTGCATCAGTGTCCACTGTGTTGGCTGATATGGAACTAAAACAACAAAACCCATTAATGTACAAGAGAACAGCTGGAGAAGAACTATCCACTGGAGTGGCCTATGCATGAAAGGGTTAATTTGGACTGAATGTGTGTATGTCAGTGTTTATTGGCCATTTTGTGTTTGTTTTTGTATTTTTGTAGATCTGCACCATGAGTCAGAGCCATAGGAAGAACTATGGATTTACTGTTTATCTAAGATTGTTCTTGTTCTGTGTAAATCTTTATACTTTGCCAAATTAAAAGCACTTCCTGTACTGGTTAATTACATTGAGCTAATTTCCTGCCCAACTTTCATCTGCGCTCCAATTAGTGATGGGACTTTTGGCTCTTTGAAGGGAGCCGTTCAGTCAGGAGCCGTTCACTGAAAAGAGCCGTTCAAAAGACTGGCTCTTTTATGTTTTTTGCATTATTTTGAAACACCAATGTTTTAATGACTAAATAGGCTACATGTGATGATTGACATTACATTTTAAAGGTGTTTAATTGGCGTGGCAGTAAATATTCTTACCATAAAAAAGAATAGTTAGTTCAAACGTGTGGGTAAATACACGACATGAGAGGTGACATTAGGCAAATGCTGGAATTTGACCAAAAACATCACGGTACATTATGTGGACTAGTCTGTAGCCTAAAAATGAAGAAGAAAATAAAACATTTTCTTGTGAAATAACATTTTATTCTCCTCAAAACAAGAACAATAAATGTGTGTAAACATAAGGAAAAAATTCCACAAAACACAACAGTGATTAATCACTGCAGTTACTTAAATACCTGAACTATAGTGTAATTCTCAAGTTGCGTGCCCATCTTTTCTTTCTGAAAAGTGCATCCAAATACTCCTTTTTCTTTGGCTCATTACTCACAGGTGGTCACTCACTCACTCTCAAACTTCTCTCCAGTTTTGACCAGTCTTCCAGCTCTGCCTCCTCCAGTATGCTCACCTCACGCTTCAGACTGTTGTTTTTTTGCGAACTTCTTGCCATGAGACATGTGCAGTGCACGAGCACTCTTTTTTTTTTTCTGCTCGAACATTCTCCTCCTGCCCAATGCCTCCCCAGTGACGCTAAATTGACAGGCAATCAGACACTCCCTCCTTAAAAATAATAAATACATAAATAAAAAAATGAACAGCTCTTTACAAAGACTCGGTTCCCATCATTCATTTCAAAGAGCCATTCAAAAGATTTGATTCATTCATGAACGTCACATCACTACTAATTTCCTGCCCAACTTTCATCTGCGCTACAATACATTAAGTTGAATAATTTTACAAAGCAATTTATATTACAAAATATTTAATGTAAATCAACTTGGAATCGAGTTCGTTGAACTGATGATATTCAGTCTAATGTTTATACATAGCAATTGACATTGAAGCCAATTTTAAGTTAAATTAACTTGGCATTTAATGTGTTGTACTTAAAGTAGCAATTCCATTCAAATCAAGCATTTCAGCTTAATACACTCAAGTTTTCATTACTTAATTTTTTTATGGCAACGAGTTACTTGAGATTTTTTAAGTAAACTCAACTATCCAGTCTTACAGTCTGTGCGTTTACATGACAACTTTTATTCCTAGTTTAATCTGATTAAAGGTTAGATTCTATTTCAGATGTCCATGTAAACACCTTATTCCAGTTGAAAAAGAAAAGTTTGGATCAAATTTAAACCCGATTAAAGTCACTGGTTTAATCCACTTTTAATTCTGGTCCAAACTCTTCCTCGGACGTGTAAACCCTTTATTCCATTTGGACTTTATTCCTGCCATTCTGCACATGCTCGTCGTCTTGTCCTGTCGCGATGACGCACACTTTCTGCGCTGGCGGAAGAATATGCAATGCAGTCTAGTCTTACCAAACCGTACCAGTGGGCTATTCTGATGGGATCTACCAGCCTGGAAAACCCTGAAGGAAGAGTTCACCACCTGGTTTTTATTCATTCATTTGTCATGCACTAATGAGTTCGGTAAGTGGGCAAATCAGTTTGCACTGCAGTGCACCGACTGCCTTGTTCTCGCAGCCCTTCCGTTAGCTTAGCTTAGCCTAGCTTAGCATAATGGCTTCATTCCTATGGTCAGATGTAGCCAGGCTTTTATAGGTGATCCGTAGTATTTTATGAGTGATTTTGTGAAATTCACTTCTCCCTAATCATTACTTTAGTCCGGTGTTACGCTCCGGCCTAGGGATTCACCAGGGCGAACATAATGTGCTCTACTTTTGTCCCCTCCCAGCTCCCAAGCACATACGTCAGTCGAAAACTAAAGTTCACAGTGTTTATTACAACTTTTTTTTTTCTAAACAACTAAGGAAGGGTTAGGGGAGGGAGCGGCTAAAACAACAAACAAAATATCTTCTGTCAAGTTTAAACTAACTTACCTACTCAAAATAAATGCAAGAAATAAAATACAGAAAACTAACCTAACTTCCTAACCAAAAACAGGAGAAAATGTTGAGAAACAAAAGAGCCGACCTCCCCTACCAGAAAAAGGTTCAATTTAACAAAACTATTTACAACCATGAATGTACAATCGAATTATCACACGAAGACTGATGGTCACACACACGAACACAGGGTTGGAAGCTGGCAGAAGGCAAGAGAGAGCGCCGAACGGAAGCTCCGGGGCCATTTTTAAAGGGGCCGGGCAATCACCCCCCACCAATCCGCTTCCTGCAACACAAACAGACACAAAAGGACACAGCACACCTACAGGACGGGGGAGAACACACACTAAACAGAAAACACATATATGTCGAGGCCCAAAACGGAATCTGGCCCGATTCAGAATCGGGCTGGCCCAGAATGGAATTCTATTCTAGGCCGGCCTAGAATGGAATCCTGCTGCTATAATGTTATTTTTATACCAAGTTTAATGCAAATGATCCATAATTCCATAATTTGTCATAATTTTACATTTTCAGTCTTACATATCTTGAGTAACTATTGTCAATTTCAGTCGATTTCACTGTACCATATATTGGTGGGGAGTACCACTAGGTTCTATTTGTAAATAAAGTGTATTATAGTTTACAATTAAAATGTTTGTTTCATTTTTTTTTTCACATGTTTGCAAATTCCATGTATTGATTTTTGTAATAATTTAGATCATTTGCATTAAACATGGTATAAAAATAACATTATAGCAGCAGGATTCCATTCTAGGCCGGCCTAGAATAGAATTCCATTCTGGGCCGGCCTGATTCTGAATCGGGCCAGATTCCATTTTGGGCCTCGACATATATATATAAATAGACAAATTATGACCCAGGGTCATAACACCAGTGGGGTCAATATGATCACAAATTGAGGCTCAAACCATGGCGATGTGACTTACTGCACTAATAAAATCTGGGGAAATAAAAACTAATGCAAAGCTAAAACGGTAAAGCTAAGCTAATTTAGCGCATGCATCCCTTCCAACAAAAAGATTTTCCAACTTCCGTCAACACAACAGTCCCAAGATTGTATGAGTGCAGTAAGTCGTGGATCTAAAGAAATAATTAGGGACACTCGGATTTCACAAAATCACTTACAAAAGACAACAAATCACCTTTAAAAAACTGGCTACGTGTGACCATGGGAATGCAGTGACTATGCTAAACTAAGCTAACAGAAGGGCTGCGAGAACAAGGCAACGTCAGCACTGCGGCGCAAACCCTTTAGCTTACTTATCTACCTCATTAATACCTCATGTAAACTTTTATTCGGGTTTAACATTTCCATGTAAACAGAAGAGAAAATACTTTAGCTCCGAATTAATTTCTTCTGGAAAAATAAATCGGATTTAAAAAACATCATGTAACCGTACCCACTATAGCGACGCAAACTCCAGCGACGTGGGCCGGGGATAGCTAATGTTGTCTGGGAAGCATCAGTGAGGCAGAGCATCTGGACCGACTCAGCCTGTGAGAGTGATGGAACAACCAGCCAGAGGGCTCCAGGAGCATCCAGGAAGAGCAGCAGATTCACGAGAAGGCTAATGAAGGGATGGGACCAGCTGCCCCGGCTCAGTTTGTAATGGCATCACAAACCTCAGAGGCGCCAACAGGCAGCCAAAGTATCTGCGACAGGTGTTATGACAAAATGTCTCCCTCCTTCTTTGGACTTCTCTGCTCGACTAATAACCCTGGTTGGTCTGAAGGCTGACATCCATCCTGCATTAGTTTCTCGTGGTGGGTTAAGCTGTTAGTGAATATCCTTCAATTTTTAGACCCGGGCTTATATTGAGAAAAAGCTGTCCACCTCCACAAGGTCTGTAGCCCCTGGTTATTCACACACAGCTCACACTAATGGCTTCTCAGTCTCATCTAGATCATTATGAGTCACCACATTACCATTACCTGCCTCTGAAGATATTTATTCCAAAACTGAGAAATTCATCATTTGAGAAAAATGGGAGCTGGGTCTTTGTAGGATGTAAAAAGCAGAGGGGAATTTGTTTCTACCACTCTGATCTTTTTCCGTTCTAATATAGAATTTAAGCCCCCCCACTACCAAACAGCGGGGTGACATTTTTTTTTTTCCCCACAATCTGAGGCAGACAGATGCAATAATGCTGTAGTCTTTCCTTTTGTTGTCATTCCTCCTACGTGGCAGCACCCACAGCTCTGCACAACCGACTGAAAGCACATCCCAGATAGTCCAGACAGGCCTCTATCACGTTAAAATTAAGCTGAAAAGAGCTCTCTGCTTCTCCCCAAACATCATATAATCTGTAAACAACAGCAAACACTTTCAGAACTGTCCTTTTCCGCAGTGAGACGTCTTAAATCAAACCGTAATACAAACACACGACAGGAGGGAGAAGAGAAGTTGCATTGAAATGTAAGTAGGATGCAAAACAGAATTAATGGCAAAGTCAAATTTTGCTTATTGGGTGTGTTATATGTGCTGGATTTTTTTTTTTCCTGAGTTGTTTTAATCATTCACACTGTTAAAAAAAAAAAAAAAAAAAAAAAAAAAACATAAAAAACAGTAATATTCCGGCAGCAGGGGTGCCGAAAAAATACTGTTAAATAACGGAAAATAACCATCTCATAAAAATACAGTAATTTTCCATAATTAAAATACAGTTTTTTGCCCTAACTTTACATGAGATTTTGCATTTTTTTTTAAACTTTTTCATGTTTAATAAAGAATATTTTCACGTATTAAAAAAATCTAATTAGCTATAAATATATTTTAAAAATTTTCAATGAGACTAAGTTGTACAATCCACTGATAAAAACTGTATTTGGACAGTTTATCAGTGCTTCTACATGTTATACGTTCACAAAAATACATTTAGTTAACATTTTTGTAGTGAAACCTCCTGTAATTACACAAGATATTTGTCAATTAACAAACAAGTCTTGTTAAACTTACAGAACAAATATTTCTTTTCCGGTTAATTGTCAGTAATTTTATCTGGTTTTATTTTTTATTTTTTCTACAGTATTAAACTTTAAATTAACAGTGGAATCTCATAAATAGAAAAGAAAGATTTGTGAAATTACGATACATTTGCAGATGTATTTTAACTGTATTTTTCTGTGAAAAAAGAAAAAAAAATTCTTTTAAAAAATTGAAATTTAATGGTTATTCACAGTTACAGTTTTTTCATGTTATTTTCCATTTGACGTGTAAAATCAGTCTAGTTTTGTCATTTCATTGATATTTTCCTGTATCTTGAAAATACAGGAAAAATCTGTAAAATAAACAGTGAAAATTCTGTTAAATTACAGATTTTTTTTTTTTTTTACAGTGCATATTAATACATACCGTCACAGATTTATGTTGGAGTTGATTGGAATAGCTTTGGTGAAAATTATAAGTGTTATTTTGTTAAAAGATTTAGACACTGCACCGTAGGAAGAGTCTTATTTTACTGATATTTTGTTAACTTGATTTCTGAAAGGAGATGATTTTAGTAGTTCTGTTTCCAACCGTATGAGAGGATTCACTTTGACATGAAGCTTGAAAAACTCTCCACAGATATAGTTTGGTTTGTCCATTTTGTGAATCCTCTACATATGCTCTTCTCAATTTCCTTTTTTTCTTTTTACCTCCTCGACTCCTCACTGCCTACTTGCGACCCTCCATCTTGACGGATATCTCAATCCCAAAAATGGACATCGAGGATCAAGCAGCAATGACATTTTCATTTTTTCTGTGATCGGACCCGTGAAGTGTAAAACAGACATGACACGTCTGGGTTATAGGAACCACAGCAGGAGCAGGAGTTAAAAACTGACAGACTTTTTCAGTTTTGAAGTTGTATTTTTTGGTGGGAATCTAAATAAAGGATGTCAAAAAAACCTTAACATCTGCCAGCAACCAAAACAATCTACTGATCTAAAATGTTGAATAACTGTTTTGATCCACTGATCCTTCAATACATGTAAATAATTTAGGAAAAATACAGTTTCTCAGCTTTTCGTCGGTATCAGATATGACCTATTTGGATGTTCAGAGGCTCCGTAGTGAACATAAAAACATCTTCTGCAATGTGAAAATCCATGGAATTTTCCAAATGACAGTAGATCTACACATGTAAATATTTAGCTGGAGAAGTCACTTTTTTATTTGTTTTCTCTGTTCTGGTATAATAACCTTTGAATTTACTCTGAGCTGTAATGAACATCTACTTAATCAGTAAATTAAATATAAGAAATTACCTAATCTATATTATAAAAGCCAGGTAGACTCTGTGTGTGTGTGTGTGTGTGTGTGTGTGTGTGTCCAAGGATTCACACAAAATCCGTACAGAGCTGACTACTGCAGTTTGTCATACTTATGTATTTTTGGTCCAGGAACAGACTAGTGGAAACAGTAAGTTCATAGGACCAATATTTGGGGAGATATTGGTCATGCTGGAGTACAATAACCTTACAGTCATGTTGTTATGGCCAGAAGGCTTTGGCGGTGACTGCTGGACAAAAGTGGTACAGCATGCATGAAGATAAAACAGCATAAAAACTACCGCATCTAGAACCTGTGGTTCCCCATGGGTCAACGCACTAGTTTTCTCTGTAAAATACAAAATACAGAAAATAATATTTTAATAAATTAGGAATTGGGAAAGGTTAAATGAGGGGGAAAAAATTATTTGGTAGTCGCCACACTTTTATTCTGTGATTATTTAACTATAGATACATATACATATCGTACATACTATAATGTTATTCAGTACATAATATTGTAACATAATAAGCTTTTTTTATTATTATTATTATTATTTACCACTTGTTTCTACTAGTACTTTTATTTTGTGATTATTAAACTGTGTATACATATTGTGCATATTATATTATACAGTATATTATAATATTGTAACATAAGCTATTTATAATAATAATAATAATAATAATAATAATAATAATAATAATAATAATAATAATAGTTATTATTATCATTATTATTATTATTATTATTATCATTACCACTTGTTTCTGCTAGTACTTTTATGCTGTGATTATTAAACTATATATATATGCATATTCATATACATATACATATTGTGCATACTATAAGATTGTAACATAAAAGATAATAAATACCAAATAATTACTTTGCCACTTGTTTCTACTAGTACTTTTATGTTGTGATTGTTAAACTGCATATATTGTTCATAGTATAATATTATACCGTATATTATAATATTGTAAAATAATAAGCTACGTATTATTATTTACCCCTTGTTTCTACTAGTACTTTCATAATGTGATTATTAAACTATATATATTCGTGTACATATTGTGCATAATGTAATATTATAACATTATAACATAAGTTACTTACTATTATCATTACTTACCACTCGTTTCTACTAGTACTTTCTAATGTGCAATTGTAATTTTTATTTACGTATTTTTTTATATAGTTATTGCATTGCTTTTTTCTTGTATTTCTTGTGTGTATATTCGATGTTGTGTTGCTTTTGGATCCTCAGTTACCTGAGGACTCTGCCCAAAGGATCAATGAACTCCTGTCTAATGTAATCTAATAATACAGTCGCGAAAAAAAATTATTAGACCATTAAAAGTCATAAAAAACAATGGTTATGCAATCAAGTACTAACTCCTGTGTGTATCATGTGACTAAAACAGACAGAAAAGAAAACATGGAATGTCTAAAAGCACTGTTTTTGTCAGTACAATGCCATAGATACTGATGTAAGAACTGAAGTGATTTTGGTTATTATCAAGAAAACATGGAAAATGGATAGATATCAGCTCTGAAATTAAACTATTATGAGCTATTTTTGTTGTTATCATTATATTTGTCCAAATAAATGTATCTTTAGTTGTACCAGGCATTAAAATGTACAAGAAATTGAAGAAAACAAGGGGTGGTCTAATAATTTTTTCCACGTCTGTAGTTCTAGGACTTAAATGGTTAAATGACGACCATGATAACACGTTGAAGAAGGTTTATACAACAGGTAATCGAAACAAGAACACAGCTAAAAAACCACAGAAGTCAAATGACGGACTTTTCCGTTACAGTACTTGTAATTTAAAGTTAATTTTGTGTAACATTCTTAAATTTCCCGCTTGTGTCATATTATGAATAGAATTAAAAGTTGACATGAACACAGAGGTACATTACATCATAAATAACACACACATGCAGCTGTTCCACACATCATATTCAACAAACATTTATTGAAAGTGTCAGCTCCAAGGAGAGGATGTCTGATTTTGGTAAATGCTTGTCACCTTGGCTCACATCTCAGGTGGGAGGGGGGTGAAGAGTCAAGGTGAGGGCCGGAGGAGCTACGACTTGAGGAATGAGACGTGGGGATGTGAAATGACACTTCCTGTCTCTGAGGTGGGCTGAGAAAACCACACGGACGATCGAGGTAGATTAATAAGGTCTGAATAAAATAAAAATCCACTAATGCCACATGTTTAGGTCACGGGCAGATGGGCTGTGGGCTACTGTGGAGGTGTCGTGTCTGGTGGTGGCAGCGTGGCGGTGCGTTGGCGTCTTCCTTTGCCATTTTAAACATCTCTGATGAAACTACAGGTCAGATTCTTATCAAATTTTCTATTTAGCTTCCTTGGGATAATGTCTACAAAGTATGTTTTTTTTTTTTTTATTCAGTTTGAGGAATTTTTTAAATGCCTTTACTTATGGCCAAATTTTGACGGTTTATACCAGGGGTGTCAAACTCATTTTCTTCCAGGGGCCACATTCAGCCCAATTTAATCTGAAGTGGGCCAGACCAGTCAAATAACACTGGTCTACAAGGAAAATGCTTCCAGAATAAAAGTAATGAAATTTTACCACATGAGAGTCTCTGATAAAGAAAAATCAAGTCAAAAATGCTGGTTGGCTGAACTTTCCAAGATACAGCCTTGGGTCAAAATGTGAAATTCAAGAATTAACGAGAGAATGGGTTTGACTCAAAAGGAATATTTGTGTCAGAGCTACAAGATCTACTTCAAAACACTGTCTGCACATTAGAATACATTCACTTTACAGGTTCTATTTAGTGGAAGATTTATAAAACTATTCTATAAATGTACATAAACCAATATATATGTGTAATAACACTTAATCATATACCTTGAAAACATCAGCAAACCGGCACTTTTATCATTTATTTTTCAGTTAATCTTATTAAAATACGTAACATTTAGCACATTTAATGTCTGAAGCAAATCATTTCTAAAAAAAATTGTACACCAATGTAATAATAATAATAATAATAATAATAATAATATTAATATAGCTTTATTTGAATAGCACCTTTAAAAACAAAGTTTACAAAGTGCTTTGACAGAGGGCACAACAGCAGGACACAAGAAGCAGGTAAAATTACTAAAACAGAAGCAACACCATAAGACAGATGTGTACAACAAATGCAAAAAATATGGTACTTCGAATAAATTAAGTGAATCGGAGTAAAGAGGGCAGGGATAACGTAACATGATGCTGTTAAATCAATGCAAAAATGAATAAATGAGATTACAAAAAACATCATGTATGACGATATAAATTACACTGGTCAACAACAAATTTATTGTTTAAGTTTTTTGAGCTGATTTAGGATAATTTTGGTGTGCTGAATCCAAAAGTCACATTAATTTTGCTCAATCAGGTCAACTTTTTTGCACTATGCTACATATTGGCTTTTTAACATTTTTGCTTACATTTATGGGCATTTTCACATCATATGATACAAAATTCTTTCATATTTCTTGCAATAAACGAGTTCTGAAGATTTTACTTTTGCCAATTTATGATTAATGTTTTTTTTTAATATTACAGGTGAATGAAATGGCTTCGACTAGAAGATCTTGCAAAAATAAGCCTGACGTATTCTGCTACATCTGCGGTGAATACACCATTGTACCTAACAGGAATCAAGTCACAAGTTTCATAAAGTGTGCTTACCAATCTTATTCTGGTATTAATTATTATATGTTGTGAGAAGATCAAATTTTTAAAAATCAAATTAGCAAAAAAAAAAAAACCTGACCTGATTGAGAAAAACAGATGTCACTTTTGGATTTAGCGGTGCAAAATGGTCCCAGTTCAGTTGAAAAAACCTAGACAACTTGCAAAAAACATTTTTTTGTAACCCAGTGTTAGTAATCAAACAGGATAAAAATCAAATTCAAAAATTAAAAAGGGACAGACATCACATAAAAGCAAGTCTATAAAAATGTGTTTTAAGAAGTGATTTAAAAGATGTCACTGATTCCGCTGACACTTTACATGTAGAGGTGGTCCAAAAAAAAAGAGTCTCAAGCCAATTATTCACATTTTTTAAGGATACCATGTAACTGTACACATTTGCGAAACATAATTTTAGTTTCTTCGCTGTTATAATTTACTGTTCTGGGCCAGTTGCGGTCATTTCAGGCTACATATATATACACAGGGTGGGGAAGCAAAATTTACAATATTTTGAGGCAGGGATTGAAAGACAGTGTATGACCAATTAGTTTATTGAAAGTCATGAGAATTTATTTGCCACAAGAAAATTGACATAATAGAAAATGTTTTTATTCTATGTGTCCTCCTTCTTTCTCAATAACTGCCTTCACACGCTTCCTGAAACTTGCGCAAGTGTTCCTCAAATATTCAGCTGACAACTTCTCCCATTCTTCTTAAATAGTATCTTTAAGACAGTCGACATTGCTGTGTGATGTTCTGTTGGTAGCATCTTCTAAAACGCCCCAGATAGCATAATCCCAGAGCAGACCTGGGCAAAGTAAGGCCCGGGGGCCACATGCGGCCCGATACCTGACCCTGACTGGCCCGCATGAGGTCACTGGAAAATTAAAAGTCAATGCAAATAAATATATATCATGGTAATAGATGCAACCAATGCAACGGCACAGCTTTTATTTTGTAGGATCCGCTAAATTAGCATTTTTTCACACATACTTTCCGTACTCAGCATAGACCTTATGGTTATAATAAAGCTTATTGGTTTGTTGGTCAGTTTCAGCCCATTAAGATGTCAGCTAAGGCCAAAAAAAAGAAAGAAAGTTTGATTAAGAATGCAAAGATTTTAACAAGACATGGACTTCTAAGTATTTCTTCACTGAAGTCAGAAAAGGAACTGAGATATGCAAACAAACAAAGCTGCATTTATGGTTTTTCATGTAAAGTTAACATGGAGTTGGTTTTGCACATTTTCGGAAATGTTTTTGTGAATATTCATTAAATAGTTGTATTCTGTGCTCCACATTTTCATTGTGTCATTGTATTGTTTCATTTACTGTTTTTATAGAGATATACTGTATTTTGAGCAGAGCTGCAAGTGCATTGATTCAGCCCTTAATAATCATCAAAGTTTCTCATGTGGCCCCATGAGAAAATTAATTGCCCACCCCTGATCCAGAGGATTTAGATCTGGGCTAGAAGGCGGCCATAAACATGATTCCCAAAAATTGCTAAAGTTGGATTTGTTGCTGTTGTCAACAAGTGTTTTGGTGTTCTTGCGTAAGATTTTAACTTCAAATCCTATTTTACTGCATTTCTAACGGTCTTGTCGTCTACCTCAAGTTCAGTTGCCATTTTTCTCATGGATTTGGTTGGATCCTTTAGGATTTTGGATTTGAGAGCGTTAATAAAAGCTTTGGTACGTTTTTTTTGTTGCTTCCTCCACTTCCAGACTTTCTCGTAATAGTTTTGCTCATAGTCATTCTCTTCTTTCCATTATAAACAGTCTTTATGGACACTCCAACTATTTTTGAAATCTCCTTTGGTGTGACGAGTGCATTCAGCAAATCACACACTCTTTGACGTTTGCTTTCCTGATTACTCATATGGGCAAAAGTTTGTGAAAAGGTATGGATAATAGTGTTAGGTATGATTATGACATCAATATATGTTTGGTTTCAAAACAATTGACGTAGTGCCTGCTGAGAAAAAACAACTACCGTATTTTTCGGACTATAAGTCGCTCCGGAGTATAAGTCGCACCAGCCAAAAAATGCATAATAAAGAAGAAAAAAACATATATAGGTCGCACTGGAATATAAGTCGCATTTTGCATCCTTGCTCTGATAGAGAGGCGGTTGCGTTGTATGAAGCGGTAACACCAAGAAGGTCCTCCTGCAAAGTCATTTATATTCATCTCCTTGGCAACTACCTGGGCATGGAGACGCAACTGCACTGTTGACAAGCCTCTCCCGGCTGCATGTCGTTCAAGCACCCATGTGCAAACTCGTTCCTCTAGTTGTGGCCACCTAGCTTTTAGCCCGCGATTAGCTTTTTTTTTTGTTTTCTTCATTGCAGTAAGAGTAACCTCCGCTTTTCGCCAGTCCCTCACAAGTTTCTCGCTCACTCCAAACTTTCTTTCTGCTGCTCGATTACCGTTTTCGGCTGCATATTTCACTACCTGCAGCTTGTAATCTGCAGAATATGATTTTCTTTTTGATGGCATTTTTTTTCAGCCCTTCTCAGTTGTCTTTATAAGTTACTGGTAATGTTGAAATTTTAAATTTTCAGTGGTACAGATGTAGCAGGTACAGGCACACAAGCCTAGAGCGCCCTCTTGTGGCTGTCAGTGTGAAAATAACGAGCATGTGAAATGATAAAATAATGTGTTAATAATTTCACATATAAGTCGCTCTGGAGTATAAGTCGCACCCCCGGCCGAACTATGAAAAAAAGTGCGACTTATAGTCCGGAAAATCATTGTAAATTTTGCTTCCCCATCCTGTATATCCCCCTAAACTAAAATGAGTTTGACACCCCTGCTGTAAATCCAACACACTGGTCCTTTTAAAACAGATGAAACACTGCTTTATCTCTTCGGACGACCACATTCTAATCGGTCCATTCCATTCAGCGATGGAAACATGCTTTGTATCTTCTTTGTTTGTATTTTGGTGGCGTTTAGACTGTGGAGGAAGCGTGTAAAATGCAGTGATGCGGTTGTTAACATGAACCGCAAACACTTAACTTCAGACTCTTCTGCATTACTGAATATACACGAAGTCATTTAGGGATGGCTCATGCATTATTTCTCCTGCTGGGGGGCCTTGGGGGGTTTGTAATGCCCCTTCAATGGATGCCAGGCCCACACTTAGCGACCTGAAATGAGTCTCCCAACAGGACAGGGAAAGAACTGTGGTTATATCGAGGAAATAACGGGGAAGTAGAATTGTAGAGTGCCTTCCCAAGAATAGGCTCTTACAGGACATTTCTTATCCTCCTTCTAACACCCTGTGATGAGAATAGTGCTCCATTTGCTTGTGACAGAACTTTTCTTTGAATTGTGTTATGCATTTGACTCGCACCTGACATTCAATCACATTTCTTTAGCTATACAGTCACGGAAAAAAGGGATTTTGCTTTTTTTTTTATGCTTTTTTTGTCTGCAAAATAAAAAACCCCTCTCCCAGGCTGATAAAGAAGAAATCCGAATTGAATTTAACTAAACTGAGGTCAGCGATAATGGAAACGTTTAATTTTTTTTTTCCTTCCTCAAACCATTATGATTCCATTCTCCGTGCTATTATCTTTCAAAGGGGAATAACAAACCAACTGTCGCTCTTATGCATTGTGCGTTTCATTTCTGCACCGACTAATTCTATTGTCTTTTGCTGTTGCAGTGGATTTAGAGTGGGCAGTGCAAGCTGCTTGATCTTGAGGAAACTGTGCATATTCACTTCTAGGCTTTACAGACTACTGTGGTTAATCCTTCTATTATTTTTGCCTGTGATGCCATGTGATCGTTTCACACTTTTCTGGGAACTGGTTCTTCTGGGGGATACATATGAAATCCTACCACTTAGATGCATCATTAGCTGTGGATAAGCTCCCATTGGATGTATTTGAGTCCTCCATTTGTAGTAAAACTTTCCAGCCTGGTAAATTTTAAGCAAAAAAAAAAAAAGAAAAAAACAACAACACTTGTCCTGAGTGCACAAATTATGAGAACCTTAATCAAAATTTTTTCCTGAGTGTTTTTATTTCTCTTTAGGCATGAAAAAAACAATGCGAATGAAAATTTTCTTCTGAAAAATAAATTTAAAAAATAAATAAATAAATAAATAAAAATGATTAAAACAAAAATACATTTGAAAAATAATAATGAAAAAAATAATTCTTTTGAACGTATTTTTCATGAAGTTGCAAAAATGTCCACCACACATTTAATTTTTGCCGCACAGAAACATGTATTTACTGATAAATTGTGTGAAAACTACGGGGAGGGCTTGTGGTTCTGGGGGTTTATCTACATAATGTTACCAATTTATGTTAGAAAAGATATGTAGTGTCTTAAAACTTTAACCCTTTCATGCATAGTGGTCACTACAGTGGACAGTTACTCTACAGCTGTTCTCTTGTATAATCATGGGTTTTGTTGTTTTAGTTTAATATCAGCCGACACAATACACAATACACTGCAATTGATAATATTACTGTCACTTTGCTGTTCTTGATAAACTAAATCAACATGTTTGGGTGTAAATCAATTCCTTGTTATCGCTATTAGACTGTAATTAACAACAAAAGTTGTTTATTATTATTATTTTTTTTTTGGCATATTATCTCCATGGAGTGACTAGTATTGGAGTTCACAACAAACAAAAAGTTAAGGATATTTTTTTTTTTTTTTTGTCATTTTTGCCATTTGTAAATAAAACTATGTCTGGTCATTAAAAAATGTGTTTCAATTCAATTCACACACAAAAAAAGTAAAAAGCGTTGTGCAAAAATCCCAACTGAAAAAAATAGCCCCCAACATTTTAAATATCCATAACTTTTTGTTTGTAGTGTATATTAGAATGTGAGAAAACATCAAATTAGCAGCATTTAATGTCTTTATTTCATAGTTTTCACACAGTATATCAGTAAATACACATTCTGTTGCTTTAAAAATTAAACGCACGTTTTTGCAACTCCATGAAAAATAGCTTCATAAAAAAAAAAAAATCTCGTTTCTTTAAATGCCTAAAAAGGAATAAAGAAAAAAATCTTGATTAAGATTTCTCATAATTCGTGCATGAAAGGGTTAATAAAGATATGCGTAGAAAAAATAAATAAATAATCTGTGAATATACAAGAGAACAGCTGTAGAATAGCTGTTCACTGTAGTGACCACAGTGCATGAAAGGGTTAACTTGTGCTGTAGTTGGGTCAATATCTTTTCCTAGTTAATAACTTTTATTGTTAAAGGTTTAAGTGAAGTTTTAACATAAATTATATGAATTAAATAGTTCTAGTGTGAATATTCTGCTTTTCCTTTTAGTCATTTTGGTTATTACCCCGCCCCCCAAAGAGGGAGACAAGGGGTATTGTTATTGGTTCAGTTCCTTTATTTGTTTGTTAACATTTTAGCAGGAAAACTATTGGTTGAAATCATACCAAATTTAGTTTATAGATTACCAGTGACCCAGAATAGATGTCATTACATTTTGGGAAAAGTAGGTCAAAGTTCAAATTTTTTATGAATTTTTCAAATCTTTTTTTTTTTCTCCCATTTACTTATAAAGGGCAAAATTTCAAATGTCTGTAGCAGCAAAACTATTGGTTGAATTCATACCAAATTGGATTTATAGATTACCAGTGACCCAGAATAGATCTCATTACATTTTGGGAAAAGTAGGTCAAAGTTCACATTTTTTATTAATTTTTCAAATCTTTTTTTTCCTCCCATTTACTTATAATGGCCGAAATTTCAAATGTCAATAAAAAAAAATCAATTTTGTTTCAATTTACTTCAAACTTGGCTCATATATAGAGGCAGTTGTTATGCTGACATCAGCACATGCATAGACATGATGACATCAGCTGGATCGATGCCAAAATAAACTACAATACATGTGAGGGGCGGGGTTTGTTGTGCCTGGAACCACTTGTTTGTTTCTTTGATTGATAACACTTTAGCAGCAAAACTATTGGTTCAGTTCATACCAAACTGGGTTTATAGATTGCCAGTGACCCAGAATATATATCATTACATTTTGGGAAAGGGAGGTCAAATTCAAATTTTCTAAGTTCAAATTTTATTTTATTTTTTTTAATTATTCCCATTTATTTATAATGGGTGAAATACCTGCAAGGGGCAGGTATTATTGTGCCTGACACCACTTGTTTAGAGGTTTGCTTCGTTGATTGGACTCATTAGCATTGTAATAGAGTCAATTTGAGCTTGAAGAGTTTTGAATTTGCACTTTTTCATACAAATACTGCAGTTAAGTACAAAGTAGTACAAAGTTCTGCAGTAATTCCTTCTATTATTTTAGCCTGTGATGCCATGTGATCATTTCACACTTTTTCAGGGTTGGATACATATGAAATCCCACCACTTAGATGCATCATT
Source organism: Sphaeramia orbicularis (assembly GCF_902148855.1). Lineage (NCBI taxonomy): Eukaryota > Metazoa > Chordata > Actinopteri > Kurtiformes > Apogonidae > Sphaeramia > Sphaeramia orbicularis. The sequence continues at coordinate 32,036,410 of NC_043976.1, forward strand.
AGCTGTGGATACGCTTCCATTGGATGTATTTGACTCCTCCATTTATAGTGAAACTTTCCAGTCTGGTACATGTTGAGCAAAAAAAAAAAAAAAAATTCTCCTTGGAATGAGTTTAACTTGTGCAGTAGTCAGGTCAATATCTTTTCCGATAGGCTAGAGTCTTATATAGATAGTTTAATGATTGACTGAAAATGTATGAATAACTTTTACTGTTTAAGGTTTAAGTTTTAACATAAATTGCACCGATTTTCAAAGTCGTAGCATCAGTATTCTGCTTTTCCTTTTAGTCATTTTGTTTATTTAGTGGTTTCCTATGTTGGTTGGACACATTAGCATTGGAATGGAGTCAATTTGAGCTTGAAGTCTTCTGAATTTGTACTTTTTAGTACAAATATTGCAGTTAAATACAAAGTACTGCAGTTAATCCTTCTATTATTTTAGCCTGTGATGTGATCGTTTGACACTTTTTGCGTCATTAGCTGTGGATACGCTTCCATTGGATGTATTTGACTCCTCCATTTATGGTGAAACCTTCCGGTCTGCTACATTTTGAACAAAAAATAAACAAATTGTCTTCGGAATGAGTTTAACTTGTGCAGTAGTCAGGTCAATATCTTTTCCTATAGGCTGCAGTCTTATATAGATAGTTTAATGATTGACTGAAAATGTATGAATAACTTATACTGTTTAGGTTCAAGTTGAGTTTTTGCATAAATTACACCAATTACAAGTCGTAGCATGAATATTCTTCTTTTCCTTTTAGTCATTTTGTTTATTTAGAAGTTTGCTTTGTTGTTTTGGACACATTAGCATTGGAATAGTTGACTTGAGCTTGAAGACTGTTTTCTGAATTTGTACTATTTAGTACAAATACTGCATTAAAGTACAGCCGTCAATCCTTCTATTATTTTAGCCTCTGATGCTATGCAATCATTTCACACTTTTTGCACCATTAGCTGTGGATAAGCTTCCATTAGATGTATTTGACTCCTTCATTTATAGTGAAACTTTCCAGTCTGCTACATTTTGAACAAAAAAAAAAAAGAAATTGTCCTTGTAATGAGTTTAACTTGTGCGGTAGTTGGGTCAATATGTTTTCCTATAGGCTAGAGTCTTATATAGATAGTTTATTGATTGACTGAAAATGTATGAATAACTTTTACTGTTTAAGGTTTAAGTTAAGTTTTAACATAAATTGCACCAATTTTCAAAGTTGTAGTATGAATATTCTGCTTTTCCTTTTACTCATTTTGTTTATTTAGTGGTTTCCTATGTTGGTTGGACACATTAGCATTGGAATGGTGTCAGTTTGAGCTTGAAGTCTTCTGAATTTGTACTTTTTAGTATAAATATTGCAGTTAAATACAAAGTACTGCAGTTAATCCTTCTATTATTTTAGCCTGTGATGTGATCGTTTGACACTTTTTGTGTCATTAGCTGCGGATGAGCTTCCATTGGATGTATTTGACTCCTCCATTTATAGTGAAACTTTCCAGTCTGCTACATTTTGAACAAAAAAAAAAAAAAAAGAAATTGTCCTTGGAATGAGTTTAACTTGTGCGGTAGTTGGGTCAATATCTTTTCCTATAGGCTAGAGTCTTATATAGATAGTTTATTGATTGACTAAAAATGTATGAATAACTTTTACTGTTTAAGATATAAGTTAAGTTTTAACATAAATTGCACCAATTTTCAAAGTCGTAGCGTGAATATTCCGCTTTTCCTTTATAGTTATTTTGTTTATTTAGAGGTTTGCTTTGTTGGTTGGACACATTAGCATTGTAATAGTCAACTTGAGCCTGAAGACCATTTTCTGAATTTATACTATTTAGTACAAATACTGCATTAGAGTACAGCAGTCAATCCTTCCATTATTTTAGCCTCTGATGTGATGCAATCATTTCACACTTTTTGCATCGTTAGCTGTGGATAAGCTTCCATTAGATGTATTTGACTCCTCCATTTATAGTGAAACTTTCCAGTCTGCTACATTTTGAACAAAAAAAAAAAAAAGAACTTGTCCTCGGAATGAGTTTAACTTGTGCAGTAGTCAGGTCAATATCTTTTCCAATAGGCTGATAGTTTTATACAGTACAGTGAAACGCCAAACAGCTGAGGAAGCAGCTGTGGATGATGGGATTTGCTCTCTTAACACCAGCCCAGTGCTATATGAGGACAAGTATGACATAAAGTGTCTTTTTCTTTTCTTCAGCTTCTCTCAGCAAAAAAAAAAGCAAGGATTTATTCTCTTTATCTTTGGCCTTACTTGAAGAGATCATTTACTGCTCAGGACCCTGAAACATAAGCTGGCAGATCCACTTGTGGCTGCTAAAAAGAAAGAGGATATAACAAAAGGGCGGGAGTGGCAGCGGAGTCCCCCAGGCCAGCTAATGTCCTCTACAGAGGAAAGACACCCCCTCTTTCCTTAATGTTCTTCTCCACACACTGAATGGTAAGTACCTCCTATTTCTCTTGTATAAACCAAACACCCGGTGGATCAAATATTGGTGTCTATTGTCTGTGTAGAGATTATTTTCCTTAAACAGCAATTACAACTCCACTCCAGCTTAATGATTCGAGAGGAAAGAACGGTCCTCATTTTTAGTCGGTAAATTGCTTTCCTTCGTCTTTTTTCCAGATCAGTCCGCCGTTCGCCGCTGTCCTGTTATTGTGCTGCAGATACAACGCCACAGGAACACAAGGTGGGTCAATACTTTTCTCATTGAGGATGCAATAAAAGTAAACTGTTTCATTATTCTTCCTGCTCAGAAATTCTCATTTAGATTGTAACCCCCGCTGGCTGTTTGCCAGTCAAAATTTGCACATGTCGTCTCCTCAAGGCTCAGTGGCTCAGTTGTAAATGCAGTCAAGATTCAGGTGTAATGAGTAAGCAGGTGGACATGTACCCAGTTCTCGGAGGAGTTTTTGGGTGTTGTGTTAGTAAAATGAAAAAGGATGGATCGGAATTATTGGTTAAAAGCTGGATCTAAAAATCGGCTCTGTGCAAGTGTGCATCCAAAGTGAAAATGAAAACTTCTTAAGCAGAAAAAAAGTGTAATGTGCAGGTTTGGTCAGTGGTGGTGGGTTGAATTTGGTAAAAACAATCCCATCATGTAAAACAGGATAATCTGATATGCTTTATGTCCCAAGAGCCAGACTGTGTCCGGGGATCAGGTTGTCGAGCCCCTGCCGTCGACTGCCACCCAATCCTCAATGCACCCAGCCCCTATGGTTCCCTCGGTGGGTGGTGGGTCCACCGAAGGAAGGGCCCACGTCGCTCTTTCGGGCTGTGCCCGGCCGGGCCCCATGGGCAAAGGCCCAGCCACCAGGCGCTCGCCTTCGAGCCCCAACCCCGGGCCTGGCTCCAGGGTGGGGCCCCGGCTGTGCCATACCGGGCGACGTCACGGCCCAAGGGGAGGAGTTCAAGTATCTTGGGGTCTTGTTCATGAGTGAGGGAAGGATGGAGCGTGAGATTGACAGACGGATTGGTGCAGCGTCTGCAGTGATGCAGTCGCTGTATCAGTCTGTTGTGGTTCAGAAGGAGCTGAGCTGAGAGGCGAAACTCTTGATTTACCGGTCAATCTACATTCCTACCCTCACCTATGGTCATGAGCTTTGGGTCATGACCAAAAGGACAAGATCCTGGATACAAGCGGTCGAAATCAGTTTCCTCCGTAGGGTGACTGGGGGCACCCTTAGGGATAGGGTGAGGAGCTCAGTCACCAGGGAGGAGCTTGGAGTAGAACCGCTGCTCCTCCGCGTCGAGAGGGGTCTGCTGAGGTGGCTCAGGCATCTGTTTCAGATGCCTCCTGGACGCCTCCCTAGGGAGGTGTTCTGGGCATGTCCCACCAGGAGGAGACCTTGGGGAAGACCTAGGACATGCTGGAGTGACTATGTCTCTCGGCTGGCCTGGGAACACCTCAGAGTCCCCCTGGAAGAGCTGGAGGAGGAGTCTGGGGAGAGGGAAGTCTGGGCATCCCTGCTTAGACTGTTGCCCCCGCGACCCGGCCCCAGATAAAGCAGCAGATAATGGATGGATGGATATGCTTTATCAGATAACGGCAGTAATCTGACTATGAGATATCAGATAAAAACACCTAATACTCCGACGTCTTCCTGCATGTATACAGGTTAATCTCAATGTGATATCATGAATTGTGCACAAATAATACACCACTTTTAATTGGCATGTTATCTGCACACATTAGAAGTTTTCTGCATGTATGTTCATGCCATGTAAAATACTATGTGATTAATGGTTAGGTTTAGGGTTCATGGTTATGGATCTTGGTCTACAATGACATGCGATCAAATGGCGTTGAATAACACGCAAAATGATGAAAATGCATACATATAGCACACCAAATGCCATAAGAACTGGCGTGACATACAACACGATTTCATGAGATCAGCCTATTAATCTGATTTATTTCATTCTTTCACGTCTGCACATGTGTAAATATAATTAAAATCATAAAGAACAGAAGGAACATAGTCAAACACGAGCAGAAGACAATCACAGGAAGTTGAAGCCCACCATCACTGTGTATGTACTAGGGGTGCAACGATACGGTCTTTACACCCCTAGCGTTTCAATATGGGCATGTATGGCGGTACAGCTCATTTGTCATTTTCAGATGACATTTCCAGACAACTCACGTTTACAGTAGAGCTTTGCAAGACGACTGACATGGAATTCTACCGTCATTGGTTGGAGCTGAATGCAGAGCCCTGCTATGTGCTGCACTCAGCCCGTTTGACTTAAACAGAACTCTGATCCAATTCCAAGTAAGGTGCAGGCGGACACGGGCGGAGTGTTCTGTCCATTTTCCGGAAGCTTGCGGATCCATACCCAGACGGAGAATAGAGGAACTTTTCAAAGAGTGACTGTGAGTTAGTGAAAAATGACAGACATAGTATTTATGACAACTACCCTTATCAATATTGACACTAGTCTCCACATTAGTAAAACCTCCTCTGTTGTCGCCCTGTTTGATATTATTAACTTTCTTCTTCTTCTTCCTCTCAAAAAACTTAACTCTTTTTCATGGTATTCGACCAGTATGGAAATTAAAAGTGGCGCCCTCTGGTGGATGGATTCAGAAACGCTCATTCCAACATACATGACGCATGGAAGTATGAAGGCAGTGACGCATGACAACATTAGAAACAGATTTATTTATGTACGTAAAGCGAACAGAAATGAGCCTTAATGCTCCCAGTTATGTTTTGGTGCACAGCTGGACTCCGGCTGACCTCTGCATCCGAACCATACCATGAACCATGACTCAACAGCTGCAATATGTACCGAACCGTGGATAAGCTGTACCGATGCATTCCTAGTATGTACGTACTCCGAAAGAAATCTGATAATAGACTGGCGTGTCTAAACCAGGGTTTTTACATTATTGCATTTCTTAAGTGCATGTAAATGCGTTAGATCTGATTATTACAATTATTATTAATTATTCCCAGTTATCGGACTTTTATGGTCATGTAAACAGGCTCAGTGTTCAATAGGTGAACACTGCAAAAATACAAGTCAGAAGCACTGATTTAAAAAAACTAAAGTCTGTTATTACCTAAAGGGATGCTATACCCATCCCTTTTTTTTAATACATATTCTTGTCAATAACGTCTGATTATATTGACTATTATTCAGTTCTTGAAAGTAATAAAAGGGGAAAACAGTCAATTGGATGAATGCAAAATAGATGTGAATAATGTTCTCAGGCCAGATGTGGTACATATTTAGTTCACATGGATGTACTAAGTAACTAGTACAGTCTTGGAAAAAAGCAATTTCAACAAAATGATGATTTTTTATTGTATTTTAATCTTATGAAGGTTGAGTAACAAAGAAGAAAAATGTTGAATTTCCCTTCATCATTTTAATGTATCAGTCTTAGTCTTTAAGGTGGGCTGTGGGAGTCTCTTTAAGAGGCACTGGCAGTATAATTTTTACAGTTCCATTTCAGTTATAACATTTCAAACCTGCACTAAATGTATATGATTTAAACCAAATCAAATTGGTAATGCGATCCAAAGTGCACCATCTCTTAAAACCACAACGTGTGCAAAATCTCAGCAAAGACAAGCCCAGCGCAGGTTATGATATGGTCCATTTATGCACCGGGTAAAAAAAATAAATAAATATATATATGTATGCAGCTTATTTCTGGTTTGTGTTGCATACAGCCCATTCCGCTCACGGCTGCTGGAGTCAGCAGGTCAGGAGCTGTGGAGAGAAGGGCCACGCTGTGCTCAGAGTGTTGAGGAGGTGAGTGGCCTCGGAAGCACACTCTGCCTCTTTCCTTGAAGGGATCAGTGTTAACGCTGCTCTAGGAATTGTTTGGAACAATAGAAAATCATAGAAAAGTCTCACATAACCCCACATCAAAAAAGTTGGTTCTATCAAAAACAGTGATTTAGTCTAGACTAGGGATGTAACGATGACCGGTATAACGATAAACCGCGGTAAAATTGCAGACGGTTAGTATTACCGTTTAAATTCTAATTATCATGATAACTGTGTTTGATTACCGCACTTTTAGGGGAAAAAAAAAAAACACCTATGTAAAGATATGCTGTTAATGTCAAATATTTGAGTATAGTTTTAATTTATTACAATTTTGATTTTATATACCTAATATTTGGAACTAATATTCACTTTTAAAGTCTTTGAAAAGGTTCATTAAGCATCTTTGTCTTATTTGTGCGATATTGTATATACATTTTTCAAATCGGATTTTATATTTTTTTGTGTTTTCTGGCCTTTTATGATTTTATAGTAGATTAAAGTGAAACAATATAATAGGCAGATGAGATAGATAGATGAAGTTGTGCTGAAAAAAATGGGTATAGTAAACATTTGTTTATATAGTATATAAAGGCAAAATCAAAAGTACTGAAAAATGGCCAAAATAGACTCAGACCACTAAGGGTTAATATTTGAATGTTTCTGCCAACAGAAAGTACATTGTGCCTATTATTTTATTTTATTTTATTTTTTTAAATACAACTTGGTTAAATCAGTTCAGTGTGTGAATAATATAAGTACTTTTTGAACATTTTGAGCACAATTTCAACAATACCGCGATAATAATGATAACTGTGATAATTTTGGTCACAATAACCGTGATATGAAATTTTCATATTGTTACATCCCTAGTCCAGATGGAGATTCAAAGTCCCCAAATCTAAGACCACTACAGGAACAGTTTAGTTCCTGCTGCTATTTCTCTGCTAAATAAGCCTTGATGCACTTGACTTCACTTTACTTTAATTCTTGGTGTCTGGCTTATTTATCATTTACTGTCACTTGTATCATATCATGTATTTGTGTTTTTATCATGCTTTTAACAGGCTTTATTTTAGTGATATCTAATGACTTTTATTAGCCCGCCCCCTGAAGGGGGGGCAAGGGGTATTATTTTTGGTTCACTTTGTTTGTTTGTTAACACTCTAGCAGAAAAAGTATTGGTTGAAATTATGCCAAATTGAGTTTATAGATTGCTAGAGACCCAGAATAGATATGATTACATTTTGGGGACAGAAGGTCAAAGTTAAATTTTTTTATGAATTTTTGAAATAGTTTTTTCCCACATTTACTTATAATGGGCAAAATTTCAAATGTCTTTAGCAGCAAAAGTATTGGTTGAATTCATACCAAATTAAGATATAGATTGCCAGTCACCCAGAATAGATATCATTACATTTTGCGAACAGTAGGTCAAAGTTCTAAACTTTTATGAATTTTTAACCCTGTAAAGCCTGAACCATTAAATCATTAACAGAAAATTCCAGTTCTTTAAAACTGGAGCCTTTATTGGTCCTTCTGAACAACCAAAAAAAAAAATATTTTTTTCAAATATCAATTTCCATGTATGAGTTTCAATTTTGTATCATATTTGATACATCAGGTCTTAATGCTCAATTACACTGGGTTACAAAAAAATGTCTTTTGCAAGTTGTCTAGGTTTTTTCAACTGAATTAGGACCATTTTGCACTGCTAAATCCAAAAATGACATCTGTTTGTCTCAATCAGGTCAGGTTTTTTTTTTGCTCATTTGATTTTGAAAAATTTGATCTTCTCACAAAATTGATTACATTTTTGTGACTTTATCAGTTGATTTTTTATATAGTTCTCACCCAAAATAGGTTTTAAGAGAAAAAAAATCATTTTCTAACAGGATTCCTGTTAGGTACAATGGTGTATTCACCGCAGATGTAGCAGAATACGTCAGGCTTATTTTTGCAAGATCTTCTAGTCGAAGCCATTTCATTCACCTGTAATATTAAAAAAAACATTAATCATAAATTGGCAAAAGTAAAATCTTCAGAACTCATTTATTGCAAGAAATATGAAAGAATTTTGTATCATATGATGTGAAAATGCCCATAAATGTAAGCAAAAATGTTAAAAAGCCAATATGTAGCATAGTTCAGAAAGTTGACCTGATTGAGCAAAATTAATGCGATTTTTGGATTCAGCACACCAAAATTATCCTAAATCAGCTCAAAAAACTTAAACAATAAATTTGTTGTTGACCAGTGTTATTATTAGTTTTGAATAAACCAAAACATAATATAACACAAACATGTCTAACAAATTGGTAATTCCTTTTCAAAATTGGCAAAGTTCTGCCTCCTTCCTCATTAATGACAATCTTGTAGTGTCACTGGAAAGGCCTCTGGTGAATAAATTCCTCCCCCTGGTGGATTAGCTGTGTATTGCATGTATCTAATTGTGTACATCAGGTTTTTCAAGACAAAAAATATCACACTGATCATGTAGAGGGCTTCAAAACTCATGAATCAAATATGATACATTTCTTTTTTTCCCCCATTTACTTATAACTACCTCGTTGACCCATGGGGATCCACGGGTTCTAGATGTGGTATTTTTTATGCTGTTGTGTATTCATGCATGCTGTACCACATTTGTCCAGCAGTCACCGCCAAAGCATTGTGAGTATAGCAACATGATGGTAAGGCTATTGTATTCCAAAATAACTAATATCTCCCACAATGTTTGTCCTATAACTTGTCGTTTTCACTAGTCTGTTCCTTGACCAAAAATACAAAAGTATGACAAACTGCAGCAGTCAGCTCTGTACGGATTTTGTGTGATTTTGTGTGTACATATACACAGACGCATGCACACAGAGGTCACTTGGCTTTTATTATATAGATGGGCGAAATTTTACATGTCTGTAGTAGCAAAACTATCGGTTGAATTCATACCAAATTGGGTTTATAGATTGCCAGTGACCCAGAATAGATGTCATAACTAATCTATAATAAAAAATCCAAAACTATTCTAACCTTGGTCCAGACCTGAACTCCAGTGAGAATCTTTGGGATGTGACGGAGACGACTTGACCCACCAGCCCAGACTTTCCGTCATTACCGCAAGATCTGAAACAAAAAGTAATGAAACTATCGACGGAAATACAGTGTATGTTATGACCTTTAGTGCATTGTGAAGTATAAACATAGCCATAGTAAATGCATCCTGTAATTCAAGCTAAAGGGCGTCCACAAAAATACTGTGGGACTTTTGTTTTTGGCTGGACAGGGTATGTTGTGTTCTTATCGTCTGCAATGCAATAGAAATACTTGTTAAAGTCACTGGTTTCTTTTTTCAATACCATATCTACTTTTTCTGGGGCTCTATGTTCAGGTTTTAATGTTTACGACTTATCATATATTCAAGAAATATTTGATAAAATTGTTATAAGATAAGACATTCCTTTATTAATCCCACAAGGGGAAATTCCAGATTTACAGCAGCATTAGTGGAGTACAAACAAAACACACACAAGAGCAAAAAAGAGCAAAATCAAAAATAAACACAAATCAGAAACATTATAATTACTATTTACAGCTGTGCACATGCTGATCATGCCACAGGTTGGATACATACACCTATACACACGTAGTTATATATATACTATATAGAACATGTACACAGATTATACATATGTGTACAGTTTATTGCACAGAATTATGTGGAGATTTTAACCCGTAAAGACCCAGTGCTAATTTTGTGTCAGTTTCCAAATTATTTTTTTCTCTAGTTAACCTTTCTTAAGTGATTTATCACCATTGATGCTAATATTTTCCTCTGTATTTTGCATTTTTCACTGTAAATCATGGATTTTCCCATATTTAATTTCCTATAGTTAATATAGATGTTTATGAAAATTCAGAGTTAATTTTAAAGGTTATATCAAAACAGAGAAAACGGAAGATAAAGTGACTTTTTCAGCAAAGATATGACTTTATCCTCTGGTTTTTTTTTGTTTTGTTTTTTTCTGTGTAAATCAAGTATTCTCCTGTATTTAATTCACTGCTCATGTCGATGTTCATAAAAGCTCAGATTAAAGTTGAGGTTTATTATATCAGAAACAGACAAAACTGAAGGAAAAAGTGACTCGTTCAGCAAAGATATCAATAATTGAACATAAAAGCAAGTGTCTCCATCCACTGTCATTGATCCAACTCAATAGGTTTTACTGGTGAATCAGTGTTGTAGAAGATGACAGTGTTTCCACGGTAACTAGGGAGCCTCTGAACGTCCAAATAGGTCATATCTGATGACAATGAAATGATAACAAACTGTATTTTACAGCAATTATTTACATGTATAGTTAGGATGAGTGGATCAGCAGGTATTAAACATTTTAGATCAGTAGATGAATTTGGTTGCCAGTTGCTGTTTGAGTCTTTATGGGTTAATTTTTTGAATTTTTCTTTCTATTTGACATTTGCATTTTGCATTTTCTTCAGTGAAAATCATCTGCTTTCCTATGTTTAATTCACTGATCATGTAGATGTTCATTAAAGATCAGAGTAAATTCAAAGGTTATTGCATCAAAACAGAAAAAAAATGAAGAAAAAGTGACATTTTCAGTAAAATATATCATTAATAACTGAACATAAAAACAAGCGTCTCCATCCACTGTCATTGATCCAACTCCATGGGTTTTGCTAGTGAATCAATGTTGTAGAAGATGACCTTGTTTCCATGGTAACTAGGGAGCCTCTTAGCATCCAAATGGATCATGTCTGATGACCATGAAAAGATGACAAACTGTATTTTACACCAATTATTTACATGTATCGATAAGATTAGTGGATCGATAGATATTAATCATTTTAGTTTAGTAGATGCTTTTGTTCGCTGGTGGAGGTTTGGGTCTTTATGGGTTAATTAACTTAAATGTAATCTTGGTATATCTGATTTTTTTTTTTTTTTTTTTTTTAGGCTTTTCTGCCATGATATCATCTATTTAAGTATTATTTAATTGGTAAGATATGTAAATATATTAATATGCAGTAGTCTCATAGATATGTTATTGTGCTTTTACAATTTGAAAACCATATGTTAGAAATAATTACAGCATCCTTGACATGTTATTCATCTGTTGTGTTAAACAATAGCATAACCGTTACTGCTGACCCAACATAAATGCTGTCGAAGGATGTACGGAATTTTATCATCTCAGAGGGTATTGAATCTGAAAACATGTCATTTTTAATTACATTTATTTGCATATTGGATGCTGCAGCTGTACTAGGTGCACGGACGATGCATGCAAACAGGAGCCGTTATTCATTATCACATTCCACCCTGTTGTTATCACTGTCATCGACTACATCGCTGATATGTAAATTGCTGTATTATAATATGCACCACTGTGTAATATAATTTTCTGATGTTTTTTTCTCCTTTATCCAAGCTTTAAAAAAAAAAAAAAAAAAAAAAAAGTTTACAACAAAAGGGGTCGAACTGTTCTTCAGCTTGTGTCAGGAATTTTCTAAAAGTGGGTTGGCACGTACTGTATGCAGGAGATGTGACACAGCTTGCTGCGAAAGAGGGGGGTGGGGGTGTCCTTTTGATTGCCTGGAGGAGCCCAGAGGTTCTGTCCTTCTGTCTGACTGTCCTTCGCAAAAAACCCAAAACATGACCTTCCACCTTCAAGAACAAAAAGCCCGACGGCAGCAGTAATGTGTCACCCAACTCCAGCCACAGACTGTTCCTCCACACCTCATGTCAGTTGACATTAATCACCATAATCAGCCTTTTTTTTTTTTTCTTTTTATATCTGGATCACTGTGTTGAAATTATTAAAATGCATTCATGTTAACCCATAAAGACCCAAATAATCACCATCTAACAAAACTATCTACTGGTGTAAATGTTTAATACCTGTTGATCCACTCATCTTGTCAATACATGTAAATAACTGATGTAAAATACAGTTTGTCATCTGTTCATGGTCATCAGATGTGACCCTGTAGTTACCGTGGAAACACCGTCATCTTCTACAACATTCATTCACCAGTAAAACCCATGGAGTTTGTTCAATGACAGTGGATGGACGCACTTGTTTTTATCTTCAGTTATTGATATATTTTACTAAAAAATGTCACTTTTTCTTCATTTTTCTTCTGTTTTGATGCAATAACCTTTGAATTGACTCTGATCTTTAATGAACGTCTACATGATCAGTGAATTAAACATAGGAAAGCAGATAATTTTCACTGAAGGAAGTGCAAAATGCAAATGTTAGAGAAAGAAATTAATAACATTAACTCATAAAGACCCAAACATCTACTGGTGACCAAATTCATCTACTGATCTGTTCATCTGCTGTTGAATACCTGTTGATCCACTAATCCTATCAATACATGTCAATAAATGGTGTAAAATACAGTTTTGATGCAAAACAAACAACATTTTAATGATAAAAGCTTTGGCAAGAAAGACAATACTTTTCTAATTTTCTCTCAATGTTGTCTTTTCATGGATTTTGTTTCCAAATTGTCTGGCACTTAATGGCTTTTCTACTTCATGAGGTGTAGTTGCATAATTCAACTGTTATTACCATCATTGCCATTGGGGTACTTCTACTGAGTCCACATGTCAGTTGGTCATCTTTTCATGGTCATCAGATATGATCCATTTGGACGTTCAGAGGCTCTGTAGTTACCGTGGAAACACCATCATCTTCTACAACATTCATTCACCAGTAAAACCCATGGAGTTTGTTCAATGACAGTGGATGGACACACTTGTTTTTATCTTCAGTTAATGATATATTTTACTGAAAAAGTCACTTTTTCTTCATTTTTCAATAACCTTTGAATTGACTCTGATCTTTAATGAACATCTACATGATCACTGAATTAAACATAGGAAAGCAGATTATTTTTACTGGAGAAAATGCAAGTGTTACATAGAGAGAAAAATTCATAAAATTAACCCATAAAGACCCAAACAACTATCAAATTCATCTACCGATTTAACTGTTTAATACCTGTTGATCCATTGATGATCAATGAAAATATCCATGTAAATAATTGGTGTAAAATGCAGTTTGTCATCTTTTCATGGTCATCAGATATGACCCATTTGGACGTTCAGAGGCTCTGTAGTTACCATGGAAACACCGTCATCTTCTACAAGATTGATTCATCAGTAAAACCAATGGAGCTGGATCAATGACAGTGGATGGACACACTGCACTGAAAAAAGCAAAACATTTAATCAATGTAAAAAAAGTTCTTTAATTGGTCACATCTAATAAAAGAACCCTGATTTAAGTGTAAATTGTATCAAATATTTCTAGAGTAATGACCTTCCCCAGTTAAGTGACCTCTGGAGTCAGTCACAGAAATATTAACAACAGGTCTGTGAGCTGAGATTTGAATTTAGCTTCACCTGAAATGTAGGCTAATATCATTTTTCTTAACTTTTTTATGTCTACAGTCTCCTTCTATGGTATACCCTGGTGTCACATTCACACAGTTCCACACCTGAGAGCTGCCCAGTACAATCATAATCTTACTACTGGCCACTGAGCAGCGCCACCGGAGCGATTGGGGATTAAGTGCTTTGCTCAAGGACAGCTGGTAGCTGTTGAAGGAAAAGAGAGCATTAGTTATTCACTTTCCACCTTTCAGTCAGAAAATCACTTCGGAAAACTTTACACTATCTCTTGCCCCCTTCATTCATTCCACTTTTAAAAGGTGCGGGTGCGTTTGTGGAGACTAATAACTAGGGAAGTGATAAGAATTTAGTGATTTCAGGTTGATTATTGACATCACTTATCTATTCAATTTCCTTTAGATTCTTATGGGATTAGAGCAGGGGTGTCAAACATACAGCCTGTGGGCCAAAACCGGCCCGCCAAAGGGTTCAATCTGGCCCATGGGATGAATTTGCAAAGTCCAAAAATTCCACAGAGGACATTGAGTCTTGACAAGTTGTTTTGATATCAAAATTAACCCAAGAAGACCCAAATAACTACTGGCAACCAAATTCATCTATTGATCTAAACTGTTTTACATCTGTTAATCCACTAATCCTATCAATACATGTAATTAATTGGTGTAAAATGCAGTTTGTCGTCTTTTCATGGTCATCAGATATGACCCATTTGGACGTTCGAGGCTCTGTAGTGAATGTGGAAACACCGTCATCTTCAACAACATTGATTCACCAGTAAAACCCATGGAGTTGGATCAATGACAGTGGATGGACACACGGGGTTCAGTTATTGATATATTTTACTGAAAAAGTCACTTTTTCTTTAGTTTTATCTGTTTCTGATATAATAAAATACAATTTTAATCTGAGCTTTTATGAACATCTACATCAGGGGTGTCAAACATGCGGCCCAGTGGCCAAATCTGGCCCGCCAAAGGGTTCAATCCGACCCCTGGGATGAATGAATGAAATGCAAAAATTACACTGAAAATATTAATAATCAAGGATATTCGGCCTGTTATTTAATATTTTGTGTATGTGTAGATCCACTGTGATCTCTAAGGTGTGATTCATGTGTATAAATGATCAACTAAGGCATACAGTTGTTAACATTGCACTTATTTTACTAAAGAATTTTCAGGTTGTTCATATTTGTTCATGTTATGTTCAAGTACAATTCGTAGATGTAAACATTTTAATAATGGAATTTTAAGTGTATTTTTGCATGTATTGTAGGATTTTTGAGCATAATTAAGTGTATTTTTGCGTGCATTGTAGGATATATAAGCATATTTAAGTGTATTTTTTATTTTACGGAATTTATTTTTTTCACTCAGAAGTTCTTATCCTATTGTCTATATTATTGTACTGGTCCAGCCCACTTTAGATCATATTAGGCTGGATGTGGCCCCTGAACTAAAATGAATTTGACACCCCTGATCTACATGATCAGAAAATTAAGTATAGGAAAATACACAATTTGTATAGAAAAACACAAAATACAGAGGATAATATTATAATAAATGATGATAAATCAATAAAGAATGATTAAATAGATAGAAAAATTCATTTGGGAGCTGCCGCAGAAGAAGCGCCGGGTCGTCATGGGTTAACCAACCATCAACAAAGGTACAAAAATTAATAATTACACAGTATTCTGGCTGATTTGCTAACTGAAGGTCTATATATTAGTGTTTAACAGATTGTTTTGTTTTTTTCTTGTAAGTGACAGTGAGGATGGGGAGTTTACATTTGTGTGAGGTGGGATTTTTATTTATTTATCTATTCTTTCAGTTTTGCAGCTGTTGAGTATCTTTGTATATTACTGTTTAAACTTCAATAAACATAAACACTTAATACTGTCATCTGTGTTTATATTTCACTGACATTAGGATCAGACTACAGTGTTGTTCTGAACCAGAATAGAATAGAATAGACTTTATTTGCCATTTGCACAGATACATCGCAGTATTGACTTTAATCTGAGCTTTTATGAACATCTACATGATCAGTGAATTCAATGTGGGAAAATACCTGATGTACACTGAAAAAAAATGCAAACTAGAGGATAATATTATAATAAATGGTGATAAATCATTTAAGAAAGGTTAAATAAAGAGAAAAATTAATTTGGGAACTGCCACAAAAGTAGCACTTGGTCTTTATGGGTTAAATCCTATATTTTTCATTTTCGGATGCCTGTTACTAAATGTGTTATCCATTTGTAGATCCACTGCAATCTGTAAGTTTTCATGCAAATGTGTAACTGATAAGCTGAGGCATAATATTCTTAAAATTCCATCTATTTTTCTCAAGAAATATTCAATATAATCAAAATAAAAATCAACCAACAAAATATAAGTACTGGTACATAAAAGGTTGATAAGTCTAAATAAATAAATAAATAAGAAGCAGACGAAGATAAATAAACTAAATGAAATGAAATTATACATACTCGAAAAGGAGTAGGAAGAAATAAAAATTTATATACTCCTACCTCCAATCTCTAATTGTTGTCAGACTGTAATTTAAAAATTTTCTTAATCAAAAACGTTGTCCTTTTTGAATGTTATCTCCATGAAGTGAGTAATAACTAGCATTAAAGTATGTTAAAATGTTAGAAAACATCAAATTAGCAGCATGAAAATGTTTTTATTTCATAGTTTTCACACGGTATATCACTTTCTGATGATGGGTTTTAAATACATGTTTCATTGCTTCAAAAATTAAAAGCACAGTGTCCAGCTGAGTGGACATTTTTGTAACTCCATGAAAAATAGGTCCATAAAAAAAATTTCAATCCTGTCGTTTTTTGTTTTTTTTTCATGTCTAAAGAGGAATAAAAACAGTCAGGAAAAAAAAATCTCAACTAAGGTTCTCATAATTCATGCATGAAAGGGTTAATTACATGCTGTGTGGCTAAACGTTTCTGTATGTTAGAGGTATTTCCCTTTTTTTTGTCATAACAAAAGCTCTGCAGCTGTTGCAAATGGCTCTAGTATAATTTTCACAGATGAAATACTGTCATATTTTACAGCTTTAGTTCTCTACAGTTTTTACAGTTCTTGATTCCCTTCCACATTTTAGAAGACTAAGCGCTGGCCCCTCCACCCTTCCCTTCATCTACCATGACATCCTGAGTCCGGGCACCAGCTGGAACCCCCTCATGGAGCTGGTAGGAGGGGAGCAGAGGATCTCCAGCAACCTGGACTCACCAGAAAGTAGGGCCAGACCTCAGTGTGCTAGGTTATATGAGGATGCACAGCAGGGAGCTGGACCGCAATACCATAATTTACTGTTTTTTTGTGGATGGGTGTTTGGAACAGGAAGTGGAAATACTGCAGACAATAGATGAGAGGAGTGCTTTAGAATACTGAGCATCCCCTGGGAGATTACACTGCAAGTTTGGGGTGTATTTTAAATTTTATTGAGTTTTCAAATGGGGAGAATTTTATTTAAATATTTCCATAACAGCAGGTTTTATGTTTAAGCCCTGAAAATACACAAAGACATGAACTGCTGTTAGTCATGGTCATGGTGTTTGTTTGGCCGCCTATTCACTGTTTCATGTTGTTTGCTTCAGGAGCAGATCAGCTGGAGGATTGTGACTCATCTGTGCTGGAGATGGCAAACTGGGCACCTTTATATTTCCCAATATCACCTGCACAAAAGCTGAAAAAAAAAAAATTGCTGGCTTCATATGAGTGTTGGATTGTTGCATCAATAAGTGTTTGTGGACATACTGAGATCATAACCATCTATTACCACACTGAAATTCACTTGTGAAGTTTGCATGCAGACTTTTGGAGCTTTTTCTACACTTGATTTTTGTTTTTTGTTTTTTTGCTAAATAAAGCTTACACTGCTGGAACTGCTGCTACTCTTGAACTTAAAGTTGAATTGATCCCTTAAATGCAGCCAAGGACTTTGTTAGTGTTCAAGTTCAGCCTTGGCAGAACATGACTGGGAATCAAATCCAGTTGGTCCTGTGTATATATATTTTTTTTATCCCTCTAATTCACTTCTGTAGCCTTCACCTTAACTGACTGGCATGAACAGCTGACTTTCTGTCATCGTAGAATCCATTTCCTGGAATTTTGTTTTTACTTTGCAATGGAGGTAAGCTCAAAATGACTAAAAAATAGACGCAAAAACATCACACATGCACAGTATTTTGTTACCTCCACCAAGGATGTTATGGTTTCATCGGGGTTTGTGTGTTTATTTGTTTGTTTGTTTGTCTGTTGGCAAGATAACTCAAAAAGTTCTCAACAGATTTTGCTGAAATTTTCAGGAAATGTTGACACTGGTACAAGGAACAAATGATACAATATTGGTGGTGATTGGGGGGGGGGGGCTGATCTGGCTTAGTGGAGGTCTGCGATCTCCGAGTGCTTTTCTAGTGGGATTTCCCTTAGCATTGATAACAGGGCACAATTGCAATAGCATAAGTGTCAAACATACGACCCGGGGGCCAAATCCGGCCTGCCAAAGGGTCCAATCTGGCCCGTAGGATGATTTTGTGATACACAAAGATTACACTGAAGAAACTATCAGTCAGTGGTGTCAAAATCATTTTTATTCAGGTTCCACGTACAGACCAATTAGATCTCAAATGGGTCAGACCAGTAAAATATTGTGTGTTTTAGTGTAAAAAAAAAAAAAAAAAAAAAAGTAAAATTACATCAAAATGCTTATATTAGCAAAAAATGTGAATAACCTGAACAAATATTAACAACCTGAAATGTCTTCAAAGAAATATGTGTAATTTTAATAATATTCCGCCTGTTACTAAATGTTTTGTGTATTTGTAATTGTAACATAAGTTGTAATGCACATGCGTAAATGATAAACTGATAAACTGAGGCAGAATTTTGTTAAAATTGCCCTTACTTTTCTTAAGACTTTTCAAGTTGTTCATGTTAGTCAGATTTTTAAGGAAACATTGTGGATGTAAACATTATCCTAATGCAATTTTACTTTTTCACAGTTATTTTACTGGTCTGGCCCACTTCAGATCATATTGGGGTGAATGTGGCCCCTGAACTAAAATGAGTTTGACACCCCTGTGCTATGGCATCATTTATACGATGCAATGCTCATTGAATGTAACATTTATCTCCACCCTTTGTTGCACTACAATTTTTTTTTTTTTTTTTTTGTCAAGATGTGTATCGTGATGTGTATTGTATTGATGATAGGAGCACTGTGTAAAGCCGTCTCCATTAAATCCCAAATATTGTCAATGTGGTTCAGGTCTGGACTTTGTGGTGTCCGGTCCATGTGTGTAAATGACATCTCATGCACCCTGAACCACTCTGTAACAGTCTGATCCTGATGAATCCTGGTTTTGTCATGTTGGAATATACCTGTGTCATCAGCGAAGAAATATCCACTGATGTTCAGACATCAGCACATGCATAGACATGATGACATCAGCTGGATCAATGCCAAAATAAGCTACAAAACATGCGAGGGGTGGGGTTTGTTGTGCCTGGCATCAGTTATTTTTGCTGTTCTTAAAGTAGAAGTCTCGTTTCAGAAAAAACTACTGAAAACTGTACAAAAATTTACTCATTTTACAGTAATAACAGTAAAGCTAAATTTAAGGCTGTATATCATTTGATTTATATTTCAGGATTTGTATTATGATTTATGTTTGTATTGTTTTTACTTTAGTTTATTATTTGAGTTATATCGTTGTTTTTTTTTTCTTTTTCCTTTTTCCTGTGTATTGTTTATTTCCGAGGAGGTTTTCACATAAGCCTTTTTTGGCTTCTATCTTCTCCTGCACAATGATGTTACTTGTTTGAATGTTGTTGTCGTCTTTTAATTTTTCTCTTGCTGTTTTATGATGTGCAAATAAATAAAATAAATTTAAAAAAAAAAAGAAGCAAGTTTTCAGAGAACGCAAACCTCCGCTAAGCTAAGAATGGTGTGCATGTGTGGATCGACTACTTCTTTTTAAACTATGGATGTGCAAAACAAATTTAATAATGATATTTCACGAACTGGACTTTTTATGGTTTTTTGAAAATGGTATTGAAAATGGTTTGAAAATGGCGCATAAAAAATAAAAGTCAACAGAGTGGAACGGAAGAGAAATGGAGTGGAACAATATTTCGTACAAAGTTGAAGCTTGGTACCAGTCGTGCGTATGTCAAATTATATTAAATTCCAATCAATATTTGTTGAGTTATAATGAAAAATGTGTTGTAAATGGGATTTTCAAAGTTAAATGTAAATGTCCACAGAGTCCACATTCCACAGTGGATGTGGACAATTTTGTGCCAGATACAAGATATTGTTATAAGCTACGGGTGGATTGGAGGCTAATCGAAGTCGTTTTGAATTTTTTATGAATTTTTGAAAATTGCTCAATGATGAGAGATAGGAAAATGTGAGATTTTGTGACTTTGCTGTGACCTTGAACTTTAGCCTACTTGGCCCAAAATTTAATGGGTTGGTCCCAGGGCCTAGGCCTATCTGTGGGGAAGATTTGGTAAAGATGGTTGGAAATTCGTGGATTTGGTTAAATTTAAAACAGCGCAGATAATGTACAGACCAAGAAATAATTTACTGCCAAAAAATATTTGGGGAATGTTCACTGAAAGAGAACGAGGCTACAATCTAAAGGGGGAGCTAAATTTTAAAAAGCATAAAGTAAGAACAACAATGAAAAGTATGTGCAGAACAAGCTGTGGAGTGACTTTGTGGAACAATCTAGAACAGGAGATAAAGGAAAGTACAAACATAAATGTATTTAAAAAGAGGTATAAAGAATTGTTTCTAAATAGGTATAGGGAACACGAAGGATGAAAATAGTATTGTTGCAAAGTTCAGGTGTGGTTTCTTGGAATTAAGAGAGTAATTTGAATTTCAGAGATTTTGATATGTGTAAGTGGATTAGAGTGGGGGCAGATGTGAAGTCTAAATGAATTGGGATTGTGGGGGTGAAATTATAGAATGAACCTTATGATGCATTTAAGTTATCCACTCCTTTGGCGAAGTTTAAAAAAAAAAAAAAAAGAGTACTTTAAGTTTAAATTATTCAGAAATATTGAATTGAGATGGTAGATGTGTTTTTGTTGTTGACTTTTTTTTTTTTTTTTTTTTTTTTATTATTATGGTGTAAATGCTCGATGTTGTACAATTTAAGTTGACGTAAGCAGTGTATTAGTTGAAAAGGATAGGCAAAAAATAAGCTTTTGCTTCTAGCCTATTCCTTTTTTTGGTTTTTATGTTTATTACAATTGATGTACTAAGTACAATGACTGATGTAAAACCAAAAATAAATGTATTCATTCATTCATTCATTCATTCATAGTTTTCCCGTAAAGTTGCTAACAAACATGCAAACAAAACAAACACACAAAGCAAAGTGATTACAATACCTCTTGGCGGAGGTAAAGAGTAATTGTAATTTGTTACTTCAGTTTCATAAGGTGATCAGGAGTGTGACTCTCAGCATGTTGTGGAGTTTATCTCCCCACCCCCCAGTGGTAAACCATGCTTAGTGCAGCTTAAAAACACTAAGCTATTTCATGCTTATGTCCACATAGAAGAACCAAAGCTTTAGCCCAACTAAATAAGCCATCACTGTTGTTGCCTGTGGTTTGACTCTGTTTGTAGCATGCTCTTGGTGGCTGCGATCCCAG
Organism: Sphaeramia orbicularis; assembly: GCF_902148855.1. Lineage (NCBI taxonomy): Eukaryota > Metazoa > Chordata > Actinopteri > Kurtiformes > Apogonidae > Sphaeramia > Sphaeramia orbicularis. The sequence continues at coordinate 32,057,849 of NC_043976.1, forward strand.
GGAGCATACAATGTTTATTCTATGGACCAGATATTTCAGTGCGTGGTAAATTGATTCCCGTCTCCAATCTTAGCAGTGAAATAGAGGTCTGGGCTGCTGCAGACAGAAGTCAAAGACAGTGATTTAAAGGTCAAAATCAACAGCACAGTTCCCTGGGTAAAGAAGATGCTGACAGGCATACCCTGATGGGAAACAGCTGGAGTGTTTGTGGAGTAATCCAAACCAAAGCTTTCATCTCTTAATCTCACTGTGTTTGTGTGTACATGGCTAGGTGGGTGTGCTCAGTGAGGGTGCTCGGAGGTGGACTGTCTATTTATCCGCTGTGTATTGTACTGCATGTCTTTGTCCCTGTGCGTTAAACATCTATAGAGCTCTCTCATTAGGTTCCTAGAGGTACTATATGTTCTGACCTCATTGCAGTGACAGGTGGAGTGAATATAGATGCATTATTAATCTATTTCTGTCTGAATAAAAGGCCTCCCCAAGCTGAAAATGGATGCGCTTCATGATGTGGGTGTCTCTTTTTTTTATTATTATTATTTTGAATGGTACTTATTTATCTCTTTTGAGGAAATGGAAAGTCTGTCAGGGAGAATGAATGAAATGAGTGATAGAAAGAGTAGTTAGATGGGAGGGAAAAGGGGAGGACAGCGATAGAGGTAGGAATAAGAGCATGCTGAAGTACTGATTACATATATACTCTGGCCTGAATGTAATGCATTGTGTTTTGCATCTTCCCTGACTTTCTCCCATCAGGACGATTGCTCAATGGGTAGAAATATATGAACGGAACACAGAGGCCATCTGTATTCATGTAATTATTCCCCCACTTTAAATCTTAATGCATGTTTCTGTCATATGGTGGGTGGATTTAGTCATACCAGGCCGGGCAGAAATGGCATTTAAGATATAAACATGCGTAATAATTCTGTGAGACTTAACTTATAATAACTTATGTTGTTTTTCCTCGAGAAATACATTTTGTAAATCCTCTAGAACCACTTACGTGCTGAAATCTGTCATTATGTAAATCACAAAAAGACAAAACTAACAACAGTAGTCTGTCAGCGGCTCTCAGCCCCGAGCTCTCCATCCTGACAGAAGAATCTTAAAAACTGGGACACTGATTGTTTTTTTTTCTTCGGTTTTTAACTCTTTCCCCGCCATTGACGAGATATTCCGTCAATTGCTTCCCAACACTTCCCCGCCAATGACGAGATTTTCCGTCAATCCGTGTTTTCACTGTTATGCTGTAGTTGGAGGTGTTGTGGATCATGTGAATTACTTTCCTTAGTCCAAAAACAAACAATTAAGCAGCTTTTTCGGAAAAATGACGGGCCGGGTTTAACGTTTTTGCACTGGAGTCTCCGTATCCCATGGCAACGCATCCAGCGGCAGTCACTGAATGAGGAAATGAAGACTGCAGGAACCGCGCGCAGTTTCAAAAGCCTTAAAGATGATTATGGAGACAGAGTCTGACAGTTCAATATATGATGGAGCTACAGAAGAACCATTTAGAGACAGGAACGGAGAAATAGAAGGTGAGGGAGACGAAGACGGAACACGGGAAACAAGGAGCGGCTCAGGTCCGACACGGAGGTGCGGGTGGGGGGGGCGGGGGCACAGAGCAACACGGAGAAAATGACAGACAGGAGGAAGAGAAAAGAGACATTTGTAGAGGACATTCAAGGAGAAGACAGACATACAGACATGGGACAAGACAAAGGAAAGCTAGTCTGCATCTGTTAGAGTGAGTTCAGATTCAGACTGAGGACACAGAACAGATTCAGCTGTAGAATGTCAGCAGGACACATGGAAGACACTTTTGGATTTGGCTTTTGTATGAAATAAATAAATACATATATTCATACAGAGATAAATAACTAGATGTCCATAGAATTATTTACAGATCAAACACAGCAGCTGGTCCAACAGGAGGACCTGGTGCAGCCAAAGGCCAGAAATCTACAGTATTTAGTGCATTTGTTTCTTTTTTTCTTGAAAATGAGGAATATTGAGGTGTTTATATCCAAAAGCTAAACTACTATGTGTTAGACTTATAACTGCTGTATGTAAATGTGCAAAGTTTAGAAGGAACCTTGTGCTTTACAAGATGTTCGGTCTAAAGTTTGGTGTGGATTCCCCTAACATTTTGTGGAATGATGGGATATCTTAGAGCTGTTTGTTACTATTATTGCTGTTATTATTATTTTATTTTGTGATTTTGAAGATAGTGTTACTGTTGGTGAATAAGAAAGAGTCAAAAATGTAAATAGGAAATCAGTTTTCTCTTGAAAATCAATATCTTTGAAAAAAATGCAATTTTCTCAGCTTTTTGCTCAAAATTCAGTTTTTTCCTGAAAATGACCAATATTCAAATGTTTATATCTCACGAACGAATAAAGATAGAATAAAATAGTTTTTTGTGTTTAAAAGTTGAAGTTCTGTTCTTTCTTTTGATGTATTCAGTGTTCACATACTCCTAACACAACATTTTCAGTGAGCCTCCAAAGATTAGTGAAAATGACCAAAACGGCTGGCGCTGGCTACCAACTCACTGGAAAATGCTCTGGCGGGGAAAGAGTTAAAAGAAAAGGGAGGATGTCTTCCTAAGGCAGCTGGTCACTGTAGTTTTTAGTTAATTATGCACACACACACACACACACAAGTAAATAGTGCATTTGTGGATGACAGCTGTGGATGTTTGTGGCAGCCGGATCCTGGATGTTTTATTGACGCAAAACAAACAACATTTTAATGATAAAAGCTTTGGCAAGTAAGACAATACTTTGCCAATTTTCTCTCAATGTTGTCTTTTCATGGATTTTGTTGTTTCCAAATTGTCTGGCAGTTAACGGCTTTTCTACTTCATGAGGTGTATTTGCATAATTCAAGTATTATTACCATCACCGCCGTTGGAGTACTTCTACTGAATCCATATGTCAGTTTGTCGTCTTTTCATGGTCATCAGATATGACCCATTTGGATGTTCAGAGGCTCTGTAGTTACCGTGGAAACACTGTCATCTTCTACAACATTCATTCACCAAACCCATGGAGTTGGATCAATGACAATGGATGGAGACACTTGTTTTTATGTTCAGTTAATGCAGTGTTTCTCAAAGTGTGGGGCGGGCCCCCCAGGGGGGGCGCGAAGGCATGCCAGGGGGGGCATGGGATCTCTCCTGGGTGTTTTTTTTTTTTTTTTTTCTCCTTCAGGTTAGAACATGTAGCAGGTGGAACTAATATTTTAGTGTTGGAACACCCTGGACTCATTTTAGGGACGTACAACAAACAAATCTACTGCCATGGTGATCTGTCACTAGACAAGACAAAGAGTTTAGGTTTGGGCAATGGACAAGGACTGAACTGGAAAAGAAAAATGTGGAATGTTTCTGTTTTTGCACAGTTTGTACATTTTACACTTTAATGTTCTGAGATGTACAATGGAACCAGGCTCATTGACCCAATGATATTGTTAAAATGTTCATCTTTATTACCAAAAATTTGTTTATTGTTCTAAAAAAAAAAGTAACTTTATTGTCAGAGTTGTAAGATTATTGTGCATTTCCAATTTTTATTTGGAAAAATATTGTCTTGGAGCAGTCTTGTTGAGTTTATTTCCATTATTCAAGCAAAAATCTAAGTTATTTTCAATTTGAACAACATATTATTCAAGGAAAAGCAAAAAAAGTATTGTTACAATATTGACGTTTCTTTCAATAAAACTTATAATTGCACCACTGTTACAATGTTGCTGGGGTTGGGGGGGGCCTGGAGATTTTTCATCCTCCAAAGGGGGGCCCCACAGAAAAAGACTGAGAACCGCTGAGTTAATGATAGATTTTACTGAAAAAGTCACTTTCTTCATTTTTTTCTGTTTTGAATTTACTCTGATCTTTAATGAACATCTACATGATCACTGAATTAAACATAGGAAAGCAGACTATTTTTACTGAAGAAAATGTAAAATGCAAATGTTAAATAGAGAGAAAAATTCAAAAAATTAACCCATAAAGACCTAAACAGCTACTGGCAACCAAATTCATCTACTGATCTAAACTGTTGATCCATTAATCCTATCAATACATGTAAATAATTGGTGTAAAATGCAGTTTGTCATCTTTTCATAGTCATCAGATATGACCCATTTGGACATTCAGAGGCTCCATAGTTACCATGGAAACACCGTCATCTTCTACGACATTGATTCACCAGTAAAACCAATGGAGTTGGATCAATGACAGTGTATAGAGACACTTAGGCCAAATCCCAATTCACCCCTTACCTCTACCCCTCCATTTTGTGCATTCACCTGAAGGGGTAGGGGTGTCCTGATTCTCGATGAGTTGGAGGGGGAGGGTTGTTTGGCCCTCAAAATGGAGATTTTTCAGAGCCGCACTACAAACAGAGGGGTACGATAAATCTCTGAAAATTCTGTTCTAAACATCTGCAACATGGAGGTAAACACAGCAAAAAAGTACAGCAGTGTGATGTAGGGCTGCACGATTTTGGCAAAAAAAAAAATCCCGATTTTTTCCTCTAAAAATTCGATTTTCGATTTTGATTTCGATTTTTGGATAAAACTACAAAAGACAACAGAAGTCAGCATGTCGTTTTCATGAGCAGCCCACAATGCAAGGCACTGCTCTGACCTCAAATCTGTGATGGTATCACATGATGAACCCACAGAAGTTTATTTTTTCTTAATTAAATCTTTATTGAATGAAGTAGAGTATACAAACAATGTATACAACAAGAAAATAACATAAGTTTGCCAGGGGGAATACACAATAATACAATGTCCAAATCAGAGCAAATACTTATGTTTTTATAGCCTTTTTGTTTCCAGATTTATCTAACAGCTTTAAATAAAGTTCAACATCTTTCAAAAAATAAATAATATTTGGTTTTGTGTTACAGAACTTACATTTGTGAATGAAAAATTTAGCAAGTAAGAGGACTAAATTATTAATTAAAAAAAAACAAATCATATATATATATGTGTGTGTGTGTGTGTGTGTGTGTGTGTGTGTGTGTGTGTGTGTTGTTTTTGTTTTTTTTTTTAATTTAATTTAATTTAATTTTTTTTTTTTTTTCTGGGTATCTGGGCCCACAGAAGAGATACCACTGTAAGTCAGTGACAGGCATCAGTCGTGCGTGCGTGTGTGCGTGGACCAGGTTAATATGAGTGATCCACATGCGGTTCTATTTAAAGTGGGGGATCTGTGCGTGGAATAGACCGACCCAGGACACACTGGAGGGATTCTATCCTGGAGCTGGTGCATGTGTGTGGGCACAGGGCTGTCTGAGCTCCTCTGCTGAGGCTGATGACCCTGAGACCCGGACCCGGATCGGAAGAAGACAGTATGGTACGGATCTGGGACAACATAAGATGAGTGATCCGCATGCAGTTATATTTCAGTTGCGGGATCCGTGCGTGAAGCCACGGCTTACATTGCTATAAGTACTGCGGGCTCATGAAGACATTTAAAGTCTGGTCATTACACGGACTTCTGTGACAGACCGCTGTCACTGATAGGAGGAGCCTACGGGAGCCCACAAGTGCGCGGCCCGCAGGCACGAGAGAGATGAAATCGATTTTATGATTTCCCTTTTTTAAAAATCGTCCTAATTAAAATATCCGATTTCGATTTAAAATCGATTAATTGTGCAGCCCTAGTGTGATGAAAGAAACACACAAATGTACGCATTTTCGTTGTAAACAACTTAATCATTTGGTCAACCATTTATTGCCGTTTTAATGTTAAAGACTGCATTTCTGCAGTTTGTGGTTGATGGCTGCAAAAAGATGACCATGTGACATGTTGGTCCCATATGAACCATCTCAGACCCTGAGAACCTCAGGGACTGGTTTTCTGCTGGTGCCCAGAGTCAGGAGTAAACAGGTGAAGCTGCGTTTCAGTTCTATGCAGCTAAACTCTGGAACAGTCTTCCTGATGACAGGAGACAGGCCTCTACTTTGACAATGTTTAAGTCCAGGCTGAAAACGGTTCTGTTCAACTGTGCATAGAACAACTGAAAGGGTTCTATCTGCACTCTTCTCTTTTACTTTGTTTTAATTGATTATTATTTATGTTTTATTGATTATGTTTAAATTGTAATTGTGTGTTTTTAACCTGTCTCGTTTTCCATTTTTGTAAAGCACTGTGAATTGCCCTGTGTATGAATTGTGCTATACAAATAAATCTGCCTTGCCTTGCCTTACCAAAGCCCATGGAACAGAGACGGTTACAGCTGCTGACGGCATGGGGAATTCTTTCAGAAACAAAGTTTTTGCTTCTGTTTATAGTGGCATCGATGACTGCTGATGACATAACAGGTCTCGAATGGTTGTCTCATTTCATTGGGGAATGTTTCAACCCCTACCCCTTGCAACTCCATTTCAAGGGGCCTTGGTTTATGTTAAATTAGTGATATATTTAGCTGAAAATCTCACTTTTTCTTCAGTTTTCTCTGTTTCTTATATAATAACCCTCAACTATAATCTGAGCTTTTGTGAACATCTACATGATCAGTGAATTAAAAATTGAAAAATACCTGATTTTTAGTGTAAAAATACAAAATACAGAGGATGATATTACAATAAATGGTGATAAATCACTTCAGAAAAGTTAAATATAATGAAAAAACGTGTTTATTTTGTCATACATAATGTGAGATAGCTGGTCTGCACATGAATTCTGGTGCAATAATGTGAAAAGTATTGTGTATAGTGTAAATAATATGTGCATGGTTGAAATATCTGGCTATTGCATAGACTTTTATAGTTGTTTGTGTTTTTACTGTTTTTTATGGAACATCTTCTGTGGATCAATGGATGGAAACTGGATTTGGGCTAAAATCTGGGGTGTTTTCATTCATGTGAAAATATGTTAATGCTCACTGTCCCATTCAAATTAATAAACTGAAATTGGAAACTATTTTGAAACTGCCACATATGTAGCACTGGGTCTTTATGGGTTAATAAAATAGACAATACTCATGTTTCAACCATGTGACAGCCTTAACTCTAGCTGAACCACTTTCCAACAACTATCACGTCTAGCATATAATACTTGTATGTAAATGAAGTAGAAACCTCCTTCCTAAGGTCATTGGACTCATACATGTGGCCGACTGTCACATTTCATCTCTAAGAGGTTAGCTGTATTATTAACTGTATTATTGGCTGCAGTTATTCAACTCTTAAGCTGTTACTGAACCATCTCATCACACACAGACTGTACAGATCCCATGCTGAGGCCTGGTAAGCCGGAGAGACGGTACTCCGACATCTCTGTCAGGGACGAGGTGTGTAACCATGTGTTTGGCTCTGCATGCGGTAAATTGTGAAGTACTTCTCATAGAATGTGGCTTTTCGCAGTTGAAGCCATGCTCATTATGATTACCTCATTAGTGAAGCATTATAATAGCGCTGAAGAAATTCTCTCCTCCCCTCTAGGTAGGTTTTAATGTAAGCACTGAGGCACCCCCACGCGTGACTGCTTCACAGAGACAAACCTGTGTCATTATAAAGCTCCAAGGTGAAGGTGAAAAGGCTGAGGTTCTGCTGAGCCCCGGATGTAACTAATCACATCACAAAGACATGATCCTAGGAAGTGTTTTAGGTAGGGCTTAGGTCAGGCATGTCCAAAGTCCGGCCCGGGGGCCAATCACGGCCCGCGGTCAGATTTTATACGGCCCACAGCTTGGGTTTTATATTATATTATTTATGGCCCGCTTGGACTGTTGATCCGAGTACATGAATCATAAAAGGTTCCAAATGCAGTTTCTCCTTTCACCTCATGGTGGCAGCACCACTCTAACTCTATCTGGCTCTGTGACTTTGCCGTGAACCATTTTCGCTCATTTCTAACCATGGCGCCTGTAAATAAAAAAAAGGAAAGTTGACAGTGAGGGCCGCCGCTTCCAGGAGAGATGGGAATTGCAATTTTTTTTCACTGAAAATCGAGGTGATTGTGTTTGCCTAATTTGTCGAGAGCTTGTTGCCTTGTTTAAGGAATTCAATGTAAAGAGACACGAGCAGACAAAACATGCTAACGCATTCGACAAGCTAGCAGGGAGTGAGCGTTCCGAAAAAGTGAAGCAAATTCCAGCTGCTTTAAACTCACAACAGTGACTCTTCATGTGAACCTGGGAGTTAATGAATTCACCACCAAGGCAGGCTACCAAGTTGCCAGGTTAGTTGCCTCTAACTGCTGGTGTTATGTACTTGTAGATGTGACACAAAATATTACTTTCTGAATGATTTTGTGAAAGACAAGAGTAAGAGTCATATGTCTTCATCTAAAATGTTAACAGACTTCGCATTACTGAGTAATATATGAGTAATGATTACTCATATAAGTCATGTTTAAAATGAATGTGGGGTTAAGATTTTTATCAACTTTTTGGAAGTTTAAGATACTCCATACAGTTTGTTCTATGTAATCTGACTCCAGATGTGAAAGGAAGGCAGAATTGTTTTTTTTTTTTTTTTTTTTTTTTTAATTTGTTCACACCTGAGTGGCGTAGGTCTGGTTACATTGCCATTAAAAAAAATTATATTGTGACAATGAAAATAAAATTATTGTAGAACAGCACATTTATATGTAATTTTTACTGTTTAAAAAATGTCTGAAGGGACCACTGGCCCCTGGCAATGTCCACATTATCAGATCTGGCCCTCTTTAAAAAAAGTTTGGACACCCCTGGCTTAGGTAGATGAAGCAGCTTCATGGGAGGAGAGTCAAGAGGGGAGTGTCCGATCCCTGAGTGTGATCAAGTGCAGTCACTGGTGAACAGTGTTGTGCAAGTTCAAACATAAGACAATTCAAAAACACTTATGAGAACATGTTTTTCACAAGATATAGGGAAGAGGGTTATTAACCCTTCGGTATCCTGTCCAGCAAGGCCCTTACTAAGCATCAAGTGTGCTATTTTGGCACACTTGTGGAATAATGTCAAAAAAATTTTCATACAGCTTGTTTTAAATTCTTTTACACTTTTTTCTATTCCATCAACTTGAGCTGTAAATAAAAATACCAAATACTCAATAATTGTCACATTTTTTAACCCTTTAAATGATGTGTTTGTAATGTAAACAAACCATTTTTTTGGATGCAAAAAACACACAAAAAATATTTTTTTCAATATACTACATAAAAAGTGGATCACATATTATTTGATTTTTGCAGACTGGCATATGTCAATGATAAACTCCAACACTGGTTAATTTGCATTATTATTTTTGGCGCTAGGTCAAAGGTTCAAAAATACTAGCATCTGTCACCAAGTGTGTGTAAAATGCACACCTATAAATCAAACAACTAAATATTATATATTGATTTATTTTTCTCCTCTTATTTGATTTCATTTTTGTAAATCAAGGTCAGCCCTAATACATATATATACATACATATACGTACATATCAAATGGAAGAAATAGTGCGTCTTAGGCACACTTGGGAGACAGATGCTAGTCTGGTAATTTTCTTTTGTTTACAATGTGCAGATTTTAGTTGGTGGCCAGAATTTTAAAGATCATGCAAAAATGAACAACTTTTGAATTCTAACCTTATTTAAATTGTGAAAAATAATATGAAGTTGTTTAACACAAAGTGCAAAGTGTGCCTAAAAGGCGCACCTGGATACTGGAGGGTTAATTGTCACCATGTGTTCACTGTTGTTTATGTATATATTTCCTTCCTTGAGTTAGTTATTATTTGTTTATTTATTCGCTAGCACAACTAAGGAAGGCATTGGTAATGGATTATATGTGACTTTGTATGTGTGTATGTGTATAAACGTATATATGTGCATATGGATGAATGAGTGTGTGTATGTATGTTTGTGTGTGTGTGAATAGATCTATAAATATAGAAGAGTACTGTAAAAGGAAGAGGGACATATACTAATAATAATATTGTAGGGAGAGGGGGTGGGATTAAATAAGTTATGCTTCTTCCCACCCCTTTTCGGGCATGTAAATGGAATTATCGTGCTTTTCTTCTGACTAAGATTGTTATGATTTTTGATATTTGTATTATTATGTATGTTTTGCAAGTGCATATATGTTAAATTTCATTGCATGTTCGGAATAAATCACTAAATCACAAGTTACTTCCAAACTGTAATCCATTACAGCAGTGTTTTTCAACCTTGGGGTCGGGACCTCACGTGGGGTCACCTGGAATTCAAATGGGGTCGCCTGAAATTTCTAGTAATTGATTAAAAAAAAAAAACTTACTAATAAAAAATGTATGGTGAGTTGAGAGACAATCCTAATCCATAAAAGACATGACAAAATGTGAAGCTGAAACTGAAGCACTGTGGTACTGTTTATCTGTCAAATGTTCATTGTGGTTGGTTTCAGATGCTGCAGCTCTTTCATAATTCATAGTTTGAGTTCTTGTTTGTTCAGTTTTAAATGTCAGCCTTGTAAATCCAAGCTGGACTGACTGTACATATCCTGGCCAAGGAAAATAAAATTCTCACTTTGTGCAGTAATCTACACCTGGCTTTTCTGCCTCCGTCCATAATAATATACATTATATAGACTAAATGTTGTTTAAAATTAACATTTATTTGTAACATACTATGGTAAACTATTACATGATCAAAAACAAATTAACTTAAGCCCAAAAAAAAAAAAAAAGCCTCTGTTTTGAATGTCTGGGGTCTTCAGAAATTTGTGATGTTAAAATGGGGTCATGAGCCAAAAAAGGTTGGGAACCACTGCATTACAGATTACTTGTTACTGTTATTGAAAAGTAATTCCTTACCTTATAATATTACTGTCTCAGAATTGTAATGCGTGACATGACTCCTGTATTACTTTTGAGTTACATACATACTCTGGTCATAAATGGTGCATGTGCAGTAGAACCCAACCACCCCCAAAAGTACAAGCGATAGGAGAGCCTTGGGACGCATTTGCACCCCGAAGTACATGTGGACGGATAGCTCAGTAAGTAATGCCACGGACTACGATGTTTGAATCCCAGATTACATTCTTTTCAACATTTTACATGTTCAAACAGGGGGCGCGGCACTGAGGACACCAGTAGATAAATCCACAATTGATAAAGAATTGTAACTAGTCTGAGCTCAAGTCCTTGCCATACCACCTACAAAAACAAAAGTCAATTAACCCTTTCGTGCATAGTGGTCACTACAGTGGACAGCTATTCTGCAGCTGTTCTCTTGTATATTCATGGATTTTGTTGTTCTTTTCGTTGTTTTTTTGTTTTTGTTTTTTCTTTACACATATTTTTATTAAAGTTTTAAGATGCTACATGTCTTTTCTGACATGAATTTGTAACATTATGTAGATCTCTCCTGAGGATAAACCCCCAGAATCACAAGCCTTCTCCACAATTTTCACACAATTTATCAGTAAATACATGTTTCTGTGTCAAAAATTAAACGTGTGGTGTCCAGCTGAGTGGATATTTTTGCAACTTCATGAAAAATAGATTCATAAGAATTTTTTTGTCATTATTACTTTTTTTTTTTTTTTTTTTTTCAGAAGAAAATGTTCTATCACATTGTTTTTTTCATGCCTAAAGAGGAATAAAAACACTCAGGAAAAAATTTTGATTAAGGTTCTCATAATTCGTGCATGAAAGGGTTAATCAAGATTTTTTTTTTTTTTTTTTTTTTTTTGAGTGATTTTATTCCTCTTTAAGCTTTAAAAAAAAAAACAAACAATGTAAATACATTTTTTTTTTATGAAGTTATTTTTCATGGAGTTGAGAAAATGTCCACTCAGCTGGACACCATGTGTTTAATTTTTGAGGAAGCAAAGAAACATGCATTTATAGATATACTGTGTGAAAACTATGAAATAAAAACATTTTAATGCTGCTAATTTGATGTGTTCTTACATTTGAACATACTCAATACTAGTCATTACTCATTTCATGGAGATAATATGCAAAAAAAAACAAAAAAAAAAAAAAAACTTCTTGTTAATTACAATCTAATAATAATAATAACAAGGAATTGATTTACACTCAAACATGTTAGATCATGCTTATCTAGAACAGCAAAGTTACAGTTATGTTATCAGTTGCAGTGTATGAGATGGTGCATAAGCGTCCACTGTGTTGGCTGATATGAAACTAAAATGACAAAATCCATGAATATACAAGAAAACAGCTGCAGAATAATTGTCCACTGTAGTGACCACTATGCATGAAAGGGTTAAGGGTCTCACAATTCATGCATGAAAGGGTTAAACTAGCAATTTTGTTCTCATTTTCTCCTGTGTTTCCACCTGGATATGCAAAACCCGCACAAAAGAAAAAACCCCATAAATAACTGTTTGTTTGTTTGTTTATTTATTTATTTATTTATTCGCACAAAATGCACCTGTAAATGGTCCTTTGTTTGCACCCATCTTTGTTTTGCTTAATGTCTATGTCTTATGAATTCTCTTTTGTTTGTTTGTTTGTTTGTTTGTTTGTTACCCCTGTCACAATATTTTGTCGAGCACTAAACAAAACTTAAAAAAAAAAAAAAGAATTCTATCTAGTCATAGAAATGTTAGCTTACGTTGTCATTGCTGATCACAGGGATCATGCTAATGCTAACTAGCTTCTTAAAGCAGGGTTAGGGTTAATAATGAGCATACGTCCATGTGGACAATGGACTGTCTTCTGCCGTCTGCACCCATTGGCTGAACACCAACAGGAAATAGAACTTTACAGATGCATTTTTGATGGGCTCTGTGCACAGCCCCACTACTTCCTGAACTTCAGGTGTCTCCTTTATTTCCTATCTTTCATTATTGGACACATTGATTAATCCAGGTGTGTCTGCTACTTCTTGTTGCGAGTACTGATTAATTAGGCACGCCTGGATTAATCAGTGTGCCCAGTAATGAAAGACAGGAAATAAAGGAGCTGCTATGCATAGAGCCCATTCCTTAACGCACAGGTGTCAAACATGCAGCCCGGGGGCCTAATCCGGCCCGCCAAAGGGTCCAGTCTGGACCCTGGGATGAATTTGTGAAATGCAAAAATTACACTGAAGATATGAATCATTTTAGTTCAGGTGCCACAAAAAGACCAATTTAATCTCTAGTGGGTCAGATCAGTCAAATACTATCATAATAACCTATAAATACTCACAACTCGAAATTTTTCTCTTTGTAAATATAAATATTTTCAAGTCATTTTATTGTGTTTACACTAAAACAAACTATCATTTCAGAAAAACACGAATAACCTCAACAAATATGAACATTTTGAAATGTCTGAAGTGTAATTTTACCAATATTCTGTCTGTTATTAAATTTTTTGTGTATTTGTTGATCCACTGTACATTGTAGTTTACATGTGTAAATGATAAACTGAGACAGAATATTGTTAAAATTGCTCTGAGTTTTCTTAAGAAATGTCAGTTTGTTCATGTTATTCACATTGTTTTTTAAGGGTAGAAGGTAGATGTAAACACTTTCATCGCATAATTTTACTTTTTTCACTCTAAAACAAAGAGGAAAGTTTGGAGTTGATATTATTTATATATTATTACGTTATTATTTCACTGGTCCTGCCCACTGCAGATCAAATTTGGCTTAATGTGGCCCCTGAACTAAAATGAGTTTGACACCCCTGCCTTAACGTTTTGTGGTCTTTGTTTTTTTTTTTTCATTTGAGCAATTAAATTATGGGCAAAAAGTGTGTTGTAACGCAAGTGCTATTGAACATGTTCTGAGAAAAATATTACTGAAAATTGATCAGTAATGCCTTACACTACTGCATTACTGCAAAAAGTAATCAGTTACTGTAATGCATTAGTTTTGTAACAGGTTACTCTCTAGAACACTGCTGGTGAAGGCTGATCCATACTACTTCTGCTGTGCTACCGCATCAGGAGAGTGTGTTTTTAGAAAGTGTGTTCTGTCACATGAGTAGCAAGTTGTCTTGAGTGTGACGGGTTGTTGAGGGACTTCATATGTAATCTTTACCGTGGTCTGTGGGTCAATAGGTAACCTAATCTGAGAGGTGAATATCCACAGAACTGTAAATGCACTCTTCACTTTGATCCGTTACCACACCGAGGCAGGGCAGGTGTTTCTGTAGGAGCTGTATATGTGTGTTGGACGTGGAAATGCCATCTCAGTGCAGAGTCTTGTATGTCTCAGGACGGACAGATGTGTTCTGGCAGAGGTGTGTGCCACAGCGGTATCTGCAAATGCCACCACAGTCGTATCTACTGTCCAACTTCTGAGCTTCGTCCCTGCATTTGCACCTTGTACTAGTAGTTTGACATTTCTGGTTCAGGTATTTTTATATGAAAATGCAAATGAACACTGGATGTTCTGCAGATATGTCAAAAATGTTTTCAAAAATATGTTAATTTCATATGGAGAAGATAATACAGTATTTCATGCATGGCAATGATTTTATGCAGCGCACCACAAGATAAAAAAGTACATATGAAATTAACTTTATTTATCCTCTGGGGGAAATTCACTAAGTATACATATTAATATTTATGCATATCCACTGCTAATAATGATAAAAAAAACTTTATTTATGCCATTATTTTATTGCTGAAAGGCAAACTCTTATTTTCAGTGCATTTTTCTTCATACAAAGTTTGTATTAGGATGATGTTTTGATATATAGTACTGGGAATTCTTTTCCACCGAGACTGTATCTTGTGCAAGACTGTTTCCCAAAGCTTTAAACTGAGGAGAGTGTGACATGAGGTGTTCGCACCTGAACTTTATTGTACTTGGAGAGACTGGTGTCTTAGCAACAGCCCTTTTCTAGACGTATAGAAGTGGACGTGGAAGTCTGCACAGTGCACTTCATGCTAGAAGACTTTCTCCAGATTTATGTTGCTCCAAAACATGCAGTTTTAAAGCTGTGTTTACAGCATTCTTGATTTTATAGTATTAAACCTGTGTTTGTGAATGTCATTAAAGGCAATCTTTTAAAAAGTAGTTGATATAAAAATAAAAATACAAGTAATATAATTGAACTTTCGACTGTGTTATTACCTTAATTCATTATGTTTAATTGTAATTCAGATTATTTTAGGAGAATTGAACCTGTTTTTCATTCCTGTATAGACATTTAAGACACTTGGATTGCTGAAGTAACACTTAGTTGCTGTTTTCAAGGCAATCAGTTTGCATGGTTTTAGCAAGTAAGTCAGATTGCTGTTCAAGTAAATATAACTTTGAAATGCTAAGGTAGTCTAATTTAGTTAAGTGTGTTATAGGGACTAAAGACAGAGTAAGTTTCACATGCAAAGATTTAGTAGATTAAAATAAAAATTCTGAGTAGTCTTTATTGAGTCGAGAGTACATCTAAAGTAAGTTATCAAGTACACTCTACTTGATTGTTTTAGTTGCTCAAACTCATTTATAAGGGCACTCTACGAAGGAAGCACTAGTTAATACCACTTAAAATACCTAGATCTCTTTGCTTGTTTTTTTAAGTGCCTGTTGCTGCTTTGAACTGTGAGACTGAGCGAACATGCTAATATCAGATGCGGTATTTTTTCCGAAGATTTCAACTTGACAGTTTCAGACAAAGAGTGATGGCTTCCTCTGCCTCTCAAGAACGTTAGGTCCAGACGTGGTCCTGATTACTGCAGTGCTATCACTGCATCACCCAGCATCTGCTGTGATGCTGGGTGTGGCTTTGGTGCTGCTATGGAAACTACTCACCACCATGCATGACCGCAGAGAGTTTGCCCGCTTTCACCGAGAGCTAAAGCAGACACGCCGGAATAGGACGAGCCTTTTCCAAAACAAACCCCTTTGTCAGTGTAGAGGTTGTGAAACAAATGCGAGGGTTCGTCTTGGTGACATGGATGGATGGCTATTTTGAAAACACACAAGGTAACACAAGACAACATATGATAAACATGGTACAGAGGCACGGGCTGACAACGCTGCAGGGAAACCTTGATACAATATAAATGGCCAGAAATACAACAGAGAATAATAATAATTTTTTTTTTAAAAATCACTGATTCAATCCACGTCAGTGATGATGTGACACAAATTGATTGTCTACTAAAACTGCACAGATTGATTGGCAGCTCTATATAAGAGTAACATCCCAACTGTCAGGCAGAAAATATAAAGAGCAGTAATAACATGTTTGGAAAGATTTCAATCAGGATCCCTTGTGCAACACAATGAAGCAACATCCTTCATCTGAACTGTTGTTAGCAGTTGGTTCAACTTATTGAGAAGGGATGAAACAGATGATGATGTCTGACTAACGCGTCTTTGATCTCAATGTGCCGCCCTGTACTCCCGTCTCCAACTCATGCCTTTTTTTTTCTGTATGCACAACATGAACACAGACTCAAAAAGAATCACCCACAAACTGCTCCTACATTGCTTTAGTTATCTGAGGGATACATGCGAAGCCAGTACTCTCTCATTGTTGAAATTCTGAAAAAAAAAAAAAAAATCTACAGTCGTATAATGTAATAGTTTCGGCATATTCAACGAGTATTTTCCCATATATGCTGATGTTTGGCTCAGCTGTGTAAGTTGGATCTCAAAAGGCATGAGATAGTGAAGTGAGCATCCTGCATTATGCATTGTAATGCCAATAAAAAACACATGCCTTTTACATGGGTCTCCACTGCCCTCTAGATGAGAAAAGGAGAAAGTGTCATCCTGCTGAGAATGATGAGGCAGCTTCCTATTCAGTTACAGTTCAACACGCTCAGAGAAGATGCTATTTCTGTCGCCAACATGAAACCCAGCCTCTCGGCGCTTTGGTATTCCAAAAAGCATGCGTGAATTCATCAAACAGAACACTGCAGACCTGATACGGTGCAACTTAGTGTACAACTTTAAAAGAGCAGCTAGGGTACGTGCCAGATACTTTGCCAGTGCATTGGGCTGAATCATGTAAGTTCAGAGAAACAATGGGACGTTCAAATCTAAATGGATATTCAGGGTTTTTTTGTTTTTTTTTTTCTCCACTGTCTACAGATGGCTGCTGATGACCTTGCTGGGAGAGTTGAGCAAAGCCATATTAATCATACCGATGCCTCTTCCATTCCTAGAGTCACTGGGCAGGCGTGCATGCAGCTTTAACAGTCAGTGGGTGGAGGTGGTGGTTATGGAGCATCTGAGAAAATGACAGCATATGCTTCTTCCACTATGCAGCATTCTCTTTCATCTGTGTCTGATCATAACAACAACAACAAAAAAGAAAAATGCAATGCAAATATTATAGAATCAGAGTAGGTAGAAGCAAAAGCAGCACTGTCCTGCTGATGTGAAGGGGCAGGGATAAGGATGGGGGTTGTGTGTGTGTGTGTCTGTGTGTGTGTGTGTGTGTGTGTGGGGGGGGGGGGGGGGTGACTGGCCCTGGGTACAGTTACATAACAAATTCTGCAATCATGTGTTAAAGATGCTGTAGCTATTACATCTCAGCACTTGTTGGCCAATGAGAAGCAGTGGGATTGTAACAGATAGCTCATGTTCAATTAAATAACATTTTCTCAATATTGCAAGTTTTTTAAATGCAATCCACAACAAAATGCATGCCGCCATTAGGATTATTAGTGTTGGATTTATTTTGGGTAGGCGGAGGGACCAGTGAGCTCATCCTCCTGGAGCTCTCCACAGGTGATTGGTGGCATTCACCCTCCAATCACAATTCGCCTGCAAAGTGGCTTGGTGGTCAGTTTGGATCTTTTTTTTTTTTTTTTCTGGTCGAAGTAACCTTAGCGAACTATCCAAGTTTACCGTGAGAAAGAGGATACAACTTTATTCTTCCCCGCTTTTGATCCGGACGACCTCTCACAGTGAGTTAACCACACTTTGAGGAATAAAACACTGAAATTCCTGCTCCTCTGAGGCGTCCTGAAGGGAGCTAGCTAGCGTTAGCATCGAGCTAGCATGACAACCAGAAGAAGAGCTGCCATCATCATCATCCTCCCCTATGGTTTTGCTAGCAGCAGGTAAGTTGCAACTCCCACACAAGCTAGTTTCCTCTTTGTCATCTGTCGGGGAGGCGAAAACGACGCGTTTGGATGTCAAACCAGTGAGTTACGAGTTGAATTAAACTGTTGCCAGTCTGTCTGTAAACTGTTAGCAGGCTGGTAAATGGCGCAGGGTCAGGGGAACTGAGCTAAGCTAGCGTTAGCATTTGTCAGCTAGCCTCGGTGTCGCTGTTCCTTGTGCAAACACAGCTGTGTCCGATCTTTGCGCTCGAAACGAATTACAAACCCGCTAAAAGCTGCTTTGTAATCGGCTTCTTAGCTGTGCATGCCTGTCGTTTGCATTTGGTAAGACGATTTTTGCCTGTGCTGTGTTTTTTTTCGGTCGTGCTCTGCTCTATTAACCCCCCAACTCTTCCATATAAGGCTTTGCACTAATCTGCACTTCTGTTGTAGCAACTAAACTTGTTCTGCATTATTAAACACAGTCCTAAAGCAATCGCTGCGAAAAAAAATCAGTTCTGCTATTTAATTAGGAAAAAGCAGCAGATATGAACTTGACAGTGTTCATGTGGGTGTGTGTTGCTGATAATTGTCAACACTTGCTCCAAATTTTCTCCCCCGTGATCCCACTCAGTTTATAACAGCTATTATTGCACCATGGAGAAAGAAAAAAAAAAAAGAATCTTACAGTATAAATGGAGATACAATGCATCTCTATTAAATCATTTTTAACGTGTATTTAGGAATGATTACTGTCTATTAATTGTTTGATATTACTGTGTCTCTTTCTGCTGCTCTCTGGTTCCACAGGCCTCCATTATGGTCCACAGATGTGAACTTATTGCTCCCCAATGGATGATGATTATCATGTCATTCTCCTCCATCTGGATCTTTCAGTCATGCCCGCAGGAATTCCCACCCTCGTCAAAAGGTTTTTGTCTTTCTTATGTCTCTCAGTTTAGGCAGAAGATTAAAACGTGTCTTGTGTGAATTTGTACATCACAGTGTAAAGATAAAGCAGACAAACTTGAGTTTAATGTCACCTGGAAGTACCTTATTTTTCAACATTGCACATGCTTTATCCTCCTGAGACCCAGCAATGCATTTTTGTCCACTGAAGGGGGCGAAAGTTTCACAGTTTTACTTAAAAAATGCTGCTCATTGCGAAGGACATTCCATTAAAAAATAAATTAATTAAAATAATTTTTAAAATGTATCTGTAAAAACTGTTGCATTATGCAGTTTCCAATCACGACAACTGTTTAATGTAGAAAAAAAAAAGCTAAAACTTGCACTTTCCTGGGTCTCAGGAGGATATACAATGTGATATTTACTGTGTTACTGTTCATATTAGTCACATAAAAGTTGGGAAACCATAGGGAAGAGTCTATAATATGTGCTAAGACTTAAATGTTAAAGATTTCTTACAAAAATCAAGTGATGAGTCGTAATGGATGTGAAGGCGCTTGGAAAACTCATCATCAGACTTCCAATTGCCATGCAAGTAGAAAGTTAGTCCCAGGTTGATATAGGCTAAATTTCAACATTAAAGCTGCACAAAAAAAAAATCTAACAGGAAAAAAAATAACTCAACCCCCTTCTCTTGAAAGTATAGGCTGTGATGGGAGGTTTTGGCCACTCATCTGTGTTTAAGACAGGTAAGGGGTACAGTTTATGGTTGACAGCTGTAATTCTTGATCTGCTCTGCACTGTGGCTCCACATAGAAGCTGGGAAAAGTGGTTTCTTTTCAACAACATTTATCATTTCATCTATATGTGTATTTAGTCTTCTGATTTGGAACGAGAGGAGAGAGCAGTAAAAGGAAGGTGTGTATTTTGTATCATTTTTAAATAAGTTATTTCTGCAGCATTTCTCCTGTTTTGATTCTTCTACAGGTAGGTGTTGAATTATCATATTAGGGACTCATTGCTTCATAGCTCCGTATGCAGTACACAAATGCACCACATACTAAGGTACATATTTTTTCTGATGCAAAAGCTTTTGCAGAATTATGAAGACTTTTTCCTCAAATAAGTTTGTATACTTCATTTTGTGAAAGGTGGTGATTGACTGTCTTTGTCTTTTGTAGGACTGCTAATGAAATGTAATGCTCAATACTGGATTTTTCAGATTCAGAACACTTTATTTATCCTCAAGGGGCAATTCAGTTTGCAGACATGGGTCGCAGCAAAAGGACAGAACATCAGGCACATATTCGACATTTCACATAGATCAGTCAATGTACAAGACAGAACTTTAGCAACTGAAGGATCCGGCCATACGGTACAGCAGTTTCACCATTAGTGACAAAGTGCAACAGTAGCAATAAATAAGTAAAATAGATTTTAGAACCTAAAAAACTAAATGAAAATGAACAGTGTACACTTCACACTAAGCACTCTCATTAACACTGTCACTTCAATTTGTGAAAGGTGGTGATTTGTCTAGACTTCACCATCCCTACAGTCACAGTTTATAATTTTTCTCACTTTCTTGTTTGCTAGTGGAACTGCAGACCCATATTATTTATTAAAGTTGAAACAAAGTCAAAAAAATTGACCACATAAGCACAGAAGGATTATTTGGGATCATTCTCTGTTACAAGTAAAAATGTCAAACGGTTATTTTTGTTCATATTATAAAAAAGGATGGCCTGTGCAGAGTACAAATATATTGGCATATTCTGAATGTTATGTTACTGTATATGTATGCATGATAGTTAATGTAGTATACATTTATTACCAGAGAACACATTGTTTAAAGAGCATCTTTAAACTTAAGTGTTAATGTTGTTTTCACCATAATCCAATGGGTCTCGAACAGTGTGAAAGTCCAAATACTTTATCACTTTAAGTGTGAAGAGAAACCAAACAAATTTATTTATTTGCACATAATAAAAACAGCAAAGAAAAAACAACATTCAAACAAGTAACAAAATTGTGCAGGAGAGGCTAAAAGCCAAAAAAGAAGGCTTATATGAATACCTCCCCTGAAATGAACAATATACAAAAAAAAGAATTAAAAAATACAATATAACTGAAATAATAAACTAAAATAAAAACAATAAAAATGTAATCCACATTACAAATCATCAAATACAAATCAAGTGATATACAGCCTTACATTTTTCCATGAATAAAAGTCCTTTTCAGATGCTTTTTAAACAATGATAAAGTAAATGTTGATTGAAGTTCAGGTCTTAGATTATTCCACAGATTTGGTCCACGATATTTCAGAGAATACTGACAGACTGAAATTCGGCAGTACGGAAGATAAAATTTGCTTGAATATCGTGTCGAAAAGTTGTGAATAACAGAAGACAACATAAAGAAATTCTGAAAAACTTTAGGAAGAATATGAGTTAAGTGAACATATTTGTACATGAAGACACAGGTCTGGTAAACGTTCACATCAGAAACCAAGAGAAGTTTGAATGTTTTGAAAAGAGGAGCAGATGAGTCGAGTGTCTTAGAAAAACTGATCATTCTTAAAAATTTCTTTTGAATTAGGAGAATCTTATTGAGATAAGTGGGACAGGTTGCTGCCCAAACAGTATTGCAATAAATAATGTAAGGATTAATTAAGCAATAATAAAAAGTCAAGAAACAAGAATGATTTATCAATGAACGAACTCTGTTCAAAATGCCAATTGACTTCATGATTTTTTGACAGACAAGATCAATATGAGATTTCCAATTCAGTTTTTCCATCTACAATAACACCCAAAAATTTAATGTAAGAAAAATAAAATAAAATAAAATAGACCGTGGTAGTGAATATGACATGCCAGTTATGGTTGTAAGATTGTCTAACCACTTTGCACCCTTATTTTCTATCAAAATTAACCAGAGGGAACTTTTGACATAATGGTGCAGATTTTAATTAAGATCATAATGTGTTTTTACCACAGGGTGGCGATATTTGCAAAATAATGGAGTCTAATTGGGAGAACGTGCCAAATTTTTTTTGCAAATTAATTCAAGCCCAAATGTTTATACTGACAAGGTAAGAAGCTGTTTTGCATAGCCTGTGTATGAGTGGTGATGTGTTGTAATAATAAACAGAATCTGTTTTTGAAATGATTTTGCGACAGGCAGGAAAGCAGGCGGCCACATTTGGTTTTTTATTTCAGTATTTATTTTATTTATTTATTTATTTTTACATAAGAGTATAAATATTTTCTCGTACGTCAGCATGAGCCTGGCATTTTACAGGATGCGAACATCCCGAGCCTGAGAAGTTCCCATCTCTTCATCCGCATCCAGCCTCCAGCCCCCACCGTCCGCACGCCCCCTCCTCTCCCGTACCCCAAGGCTCTCGCGAGCGCGCACGCGTGCGAAACTGCGTGGGAATGGCTGTTTGTGTGATCGAGGGGGTTGGGCCGCGTGGAGCGAGCGGAGAGCTGCATGAGTTTGTAATGTCCGCCATGTTGGCCATGGCGTATTGAACCGGGGAGGAACAGCGGAGCCTAGGAAAAAAGAGACCGACAGAGAGCGACCGAGATCCGGGCCTGCCCGGCTCTGTTCGCGCTGCAACGGACCTAAGCCTGCCCTCAATCGACCGGCTGACTCCTAGAAACCGTCACAGATTCATCCATGAGAACTCGAAGCAGACCTGCTGTTATTCTAAGCAGATCGTATAGATTTATGCTGCATCTTTAATATAAAAATGAGTAAATTGTCGTTTCGGGCACGGGCGCTGGATGCTAGTAAGCCTCTACCCGTCTTCCGCTGCGAGGATTTGCCGGACCTGCACGAATATGCCTCTATCAACCGGGCAGTTCCGCAGATGCCAACCGGGATGGAAAAAGAGGAGGAATCGGTATGTTTTTATTGCTGGCCGACTGTTGGTGGATCACTTTGGCAGTATGTTCATATCCAGGGGCGCCACTATGTTGCCTGCGCAAGCCTGTGCAAAATGGCCGCCATATCTGCTCGTTCGTGTACACGACGGATCTCGACGAATACGAAATATTCCAACCCCGTTTTACCGGGACTGTTGTTATAAGGTCCTAACGATGTGATATTTTATTCGTAAGCCGTGTTGTGTGCATTTGCTTCACTTGAAATTGCGCTCGAAAGCACAAAGAAGTCACGTGACCTGTATCTGTTCCTCCATTTTGTTGACTTTCTCGTCGGTGAAGGCGAGCGGGGATAGGCCTCGGACGTGGTGTACTTTCCGTGAACAAATGCCAGGGGGAGACTCTGAGCCCCAGCCCGGTTTGACAGCTAGGTGTTGCGTGTTGACAGCCTCGGCTCTGCCATGTGTGCTGCATTTGGCCTCGGTTGCTCGGCGGAAAACGGAGCGTTTCACATTCCGCCATTTATTTATTCCCAGACAAGGAATACAGGCCTTGAGGCACAATGTATAATGACATTTTGGCAGGCGGTGATAATACCAAATGATTAGCTGCTTTTAATATGCATTTCAAGGCTCGAATAATACACAACGTTAGCGGTGTATATTAGGGAAGTCATATTGAAAGTAGGACATTCATTAATGGAAAGTGTAAAGGGCTATAAACTAATAAGAACCCATTGTTAGGCTGACTTTTTATGGAGTTCGTAAGCAATTAATTGTCCCTAGATATTAATATCCGGGTTGCATTATATCATTTTGTTGAGATTGGGATATATTTGCAGGCATAACATGATTACAGGCATTTATCATATTTGGATGCTTCTTTTATGCAGATCTTGGCCCTTGCAGCATTAAATTAACTCATATTGCAGGTTCATGCTTTGGTGATGGTTAGGTTATTGTTCCAATCTTTTTGGGTAAGTAAGCTTAAATATAACCTCTTTGTGGAAATTTCTAATATTTTAAGTTCTACCACACATTGGTTGTTTAGAATTTTGTTGGTTCACTGAGTGTGTATGCTTTGAGATATCTAATTGTTAATTATATTCATGGGTATTTCACTCAATTATAGTTAATATGAAATCGCAACTTGCTAGGTTGTGTAAAAACAGTTCACAGTTCAGCTTTTTAATGAGTGATTGTTGTTTTGATGGCACTGCTGAATAGATGTATTACCAGCCCGCCACATACAGCAACTTGTCAGTTTATTAGTTTTTGCTATTATTAAAAGCTCATGATTATGTTTGCCTTAGGTGAAGCATCCTGTCTTATGAAGGAGCTAGTGTTTATTATTTCCCCTTCTTGCCTGCTTTGCCAGTTTCTCTCAGTCACCGTACCAACGGTAGAGTCCCCCTGTGCCGCCGAGATGCCTCAGTAGACACAAACACAAGGAGAGTGCAGACAGGGCCGCAAACTCAGCAGAAATCCTGCCCCCCTGCCAGCCCTCCCCCACCTACTGTACACATACACACAGCAGCATTACATAACAGAGTGACAGAAGAGATAAAGAGGACAGTTTTACTACAAGGCTGCCCATGGCTTACCCCCCTGACCCACATCCTGTCCTGCAACAATGGAGTATTACTTGGTGACCACACTCTAGCCTCAGCACAATGCTGATTTTAAGAAGCGAATTAGCACGCTCTGTGATCAGGATGAGGTTCTAGTATTGATTGCATGATTATTGGAGAGAACAGTCTGTATATGGACTGTGAATGGAAAGCTGGATATACAGTACTTTATTTATAATCTGTGTTGCAACTCCCTTCAGAGTCCAATTTCCATCTAATACAACAGAGATATTAGTTGACTTGGTAAAGAAATGCAGCTAAAGTGTTGTATGTTAAAATTTTATCTCTCATTTGTGTCGGATCCTTCAACCACAATTGGATTTTGCTAGTTACATTCAGTCAAGGCCAGCAGCACGATACAGATAAGATGGAATTTACTGGGTTGTTAAATCATCCTCAATTTTAAGGCTTTGTGTAATCATGCTGTATCACAGTTTTATAGCTGCAATATGCCGAAGAACAAGTAGGGACATTTTGTTCTATTTTACAGTCAATGAGTCTGAAAGAGTAACACTTGTACTTAATTTATAAAGTGTTGGCAGGAGGTACAGTATGTCTCAAAGTCAAGTGTCACAATAGGTGTTAAACTAAAGATAAGCAGATGTCTTGTCTGTTTTGTGCATGATTGCTTTATTTTGTAAACTTGGGAGTGACTAGGGTAAGCAATGTGTGTATTGTCCCTCTGTAAAAGATATTTACAAGCCATGTTTTCGTCGTCATAAAATATTTGTTTATTACATAGTTGTGTGTTTTTAAAATGGCCTGTAGAACCGAGTTCAAATACGTTGCAGGGAAAATGATAAAAACAATTACCCACAAATACCCCATGAGTTTATGCTGAAGCAACATACCTATATATAGTTGTAAAGCTGTTATCATCAAAGTATAAGTTTCTCTACTTGATGATGATGAAATTGAGGTATTTAGCAGTATTTTAAAGGGAGTAGTGATTCCCAACAGTGGGTTCTTCAGACTGTAAAGAAATGCAGGGATAACTTGTTTATACATAGTTTCTGTTCATGCATCACAGCAGTTTAGGGATGGGGGTATGCCTCGACTCCCTGAGCCGGTTCCCTTCCTCCACTCAGCACGAGGCGAGAAACACCTGCTGAAGGCCAAACTTTTGTTGCCATGGCAACTTATTGGAGTCATTGCTTTTCTTGGGCGAGTGTAATGGAAGAAACACATGGCACTGTGAAAAATAGTTTTTCGTTTCTTGTCTGCATCTGTGGCCAAGAGACAAAGTAGTAATGTTTTAGCATCTTAAAAATACGTAGGTGCGTGGGCCGACTTCAGGATCCTAGAATAACCTGAGTGACTTGTGTGTGTGTGCCATTCACAAAAGCCCTTTATCCCACTTCATCCCACTTTGCCCTGTTTCTCAGCAGAGGAAACCCCAGGCTGTGAGCCGTGCTTGTGAGGATCACAGCCGTGAAAGATCAGGATATCTTTATGTCAGACATGGCTCAGAGTAGTCTGCCTCACTGCTATCCTGCACAGAAGCGTGCAAGGTAGCTCTAGGTCAAGCTTGACTTTAATTGGTTCCTTGCGTGCACTTCTTATGCAGGTTCCCCTACTCTCAAAGCTCAGGGTTCATCAGCATGTCAGACCCTGGGATGGGCAAAAGCTGATTTTAAACTAAGTGTATGACTAGTTGTATGTGGACAAACTCATGAATTATGTTGGTTGGAAGAGTTTGCATAAGGTTGTGGTCCATATGTAGACAAGTCCATGTGTCTCCACGCCTGTGTCTGTCATCAGAGTGCTGGTCCATGCCAGGTGACTGCCACTGAGTAGTTGTGTTATTAACATTTTTGAATGATTGCAGGAAATGTATGTTGTTTAGTTGGCTTTTAATACGGTACTGGCATGGGATTTAGGCTTGTTTTCCCCCGAGGGCTCAAATTTTCTCCCACAGTCTGAAGATATGCAGAAAAGGATTTGTAGATTATACGCTTGAGACACAATGCGATTAAGTCAAACCATTTCAATTATTAATATTATCGTCACTGTCTCTGCCACATGTTCTGTTACGTGTTCAAATTTTTTTCCTCCCAATTTCAGACAGAACTGCCTTTAACCTTAATTACACAGTTTTGGGTTTTTTTGTTGTTTTTTTTGTGGTTATATGCAGTGAAGGCTGGCAGTGTGATGTAGATAAAATGGAATTTACTGGGTTGTTACAGGATGTCAAACAGCTATTAAATAGAGAGCTTGTATACGCTCTGCTGCTTGAAGTCTGTGTGGAAAGTGTTTTGTTTTTGTTACATTTAAAAGTTGTAATGCTGAAATCTGGGTAATAGGGAACCACAACCTTTGCAAGTTTTAGACAAATTGCATGTGGTGGAGTATTTGTGGGTAGCGAACAAGCCTGTGTGAAATTTCAACAAGTTTGTCTGGACAGCCTGCACACTATGCAACAGACGTAGCCAAATCCAGCACTCTGTTTTTGTCCAAAACACGTGATTTGGCTGCGAATATACCAAATGTAGTCTCTTTCAGGGAAACTTGCCAGCTCAAATTGGTGACACTATTACTAGTGGTTTGTGAATAGGTGGCAGTTCAAGATGTATATCCACATCGAAAACTCATTAATAAGTGGAGAAACTACACATTTGCTTTTGGCTGAGTGTTCTCTGTTGGACTGTTTTGGTTTAGTCCCTAGTCCTTCAAGGTTGTATTCACACTAGTCTGGTTGACTCGGTAAGCTGTTTCCTTTGTGTATTGGTTGTAGAGAAAGTGTACAACACCGGGCTTGCTGATAAGCTTACAGGGGCAGATGGTTCAGCTCTGGACACCCGCTGAGTCCTTTTATGCCAGTTCACAGCTCTGATATGGTTCTCCTGTTACTCCTCGCAGAGCTCCACTTGGCTTTGAATTAAACTTAAGGCCCTAACCACTTAAAACTCCCACGCAAGTTTAGAAGCACTTGAAACTGAAAGTTCCTCAAGTAATGGGAAATAGTCTGAAGCCGATATGGTTTCGTTGATGTTGAGTTTGCTAGCCACAATTGGCATGTCACTGTACACTGACCCGTATCTCAGAAATGCAGCCAAGAAAGTGCGGTCTTGAAAGAAAAAAGTGCGTAATGTGTAAAGTGAGTAGGAGCCTTGTTAAAATACTTGTTAGCGGCAGGATTGGCCATCTGTTGCATCAACCACTTCGAATTGGCCTACAAGGCTTGTGTCCCGCAGAATGAGCATATATTTGTAATAAGCTGCAACCACTTGGATGCATATGTAAAACTGGTGTAAAATTAGGTCTAGGCTGACCTCCTAAACCCGCAGAGAGGAAGAAGAATATTACGTAAAATCCAAAATGTAGCCTATTTGTTACAATAGGAGCGGAGAAATATGCAAGAGCTATTTAGGTGACTGCGTCAGATTATGTAACATAAAAACAGTTTGTGCTTGCAGAGTTCAAGAGTCAAACTGACTCATCTGCCAACATCTGTGCCTTTGTGAGAGCTTAATTTTAAATGAATTTTTGTGCTGATTAACATTATAGATAAGATTTCAGGGTTGTCAACTTTTCCAGTATTAAGTGGGATTTTGGTTTCTATTCTTGCCTGTACAATCTTAATATCATCGTTTCTGACCGCTGCCAACATTTGCAGGAAATTCCTAACACACCAGGGTAAAAAAAAAATTATATAAAACTGAATGGTGTATTTTTGCTGGTTGATAATACTGACTTTGACTTTGTCTTGTTAGATGGTTCCTGAAATTGAAGTATACAAACAAATGTAAAAAATAACCACTTGAACAGGATAAGGACTTGTCTGCAAAAGTCCTTAAATCACAAGTGTTTTGTCCTGTCTTTTTCCAGGAGCACCATCTCCAGCGGGCCATCTCGGCACAGCAGGTGTACGGCGAGAAGCGGGACAACATGGTTATCCCCGTCCCCGAGGCAGAGTGCAACATCACGCACTACGAGTCCCTCTACCCCGGGGAGTTCAAGATGCCAAAGCAGCTTATTCACATACAGCGTGAGTAGCAGGCCGCTTGCAACAGGATTATCCTCTTTAGCTGCGTTAGTGGTCTGAGTGCACATAGTAATGTTGTTGCCATTTGGATGCACCGGGTGTCTGATGGTTTCTGCAGATTTAGGCTGCTAATTGAGAGATTTGTGCTTGAGTGGGCGTTGTGTATATTAGGTGAAGTAAAAACAGACCAGAAGCTGGCTAGAATGTTACTGGTTTTTTGGTCACTGCCAGTCCTGGAAGATTTGTGCAGTGTGTAAAAAAAAAAAAAAAAAAAAAAAAAAAAAAAAAACACTTCCTGATGTGGGTAGTGTTGTGGATTCCATTAATAGGTCACTGTTGTCGTCCCTTGAGAATTTCATAGATGCATGTTTTCAGAGATCTGAGAGTGTGAACTTGAGTTGTCTCCATAGGGGATAGCAATTAGGGTTTGTAGGTTATAGGTTGAAATATTGCACAGACTGCACTAAAAACCAAATATAGCTCTTTTTTTAATTAAAACGTTTGCAACCAAAGCCTTCTCAAGTACATTTTGACACCCACCACTTCACATTGCTCTTGGCAGCTGGTCGGGAGTGTTATATTATTGATCGCTGTCCGTTTAATTCTCATTTGTTTCCTGCTTTCCACAGCGACTGGCAAGCTCTTTCCTTGTTAGTTTCAGTCTATTTGCAATTAAACAAATAGATCGAGAGTAACAAACATAGCGCATCACATTTGTTGGGGTGCACTGATAGTTGATGTACTGCAACACTTAAGGGACGCTTAATACTTAAAGTGTTGTAGAGGTTATAAAACACTTCCCACGTCATTTTGTCTTCACCTGTGTGAATGTGTAGCTGAATAGATTCCTGAATAGTCTCTCAAATGAAGGTTTATGTATTGATAAAGTTTCTCCAGGTGATGCATCTAACATACTTTTACAAAAGACACTTGTATCGTGGCATTTTTGTTCAGACCCACTGGAAGGACAGCTCTGGTATTTATCAGTAAATGGCTGGTTAAACATCGATAGTGGTGTTTTGTATTTGAAGTTGTGAGAACATAGTCGAACATAAGTACATTGCTTTGTCATGGAAAAGCATCGCCTTTATTTTATGAATAAACATTGGGCTTTGGTGTCTAGAGATAAAGGCGTCAGCATTTCATATCCTGTGGTTTTCATTCATTGACTTCATGTGATAAGTACCGCTGCTAAGTAAAGATGACTATTGTAAATCATATCATTTCACTCTGGTAGATGGAGGTTCACAGATAGACTAAACCAATAACTTACCATGCCCTCTGATATGTCTAATCAATATGTGCCACAGATTTCGGAGACTTGTCAGTTGCAGCAGAATAATGACATTTTTAGTGCCTCAGTATGACTCGTTTGTTCAAAGCGTTGCCAGCTCTGCAAGTGATTATAGAAATGTTATGTTTAGTTGAGACAGTTCTCTTCTTGATGATACTCTCGAATTAATGAAGGCTGTGGAGGTCTCTCCAGTAACCATCTCCTCTTCATCTCGCAGCTTTCAGTTTGGATACAGAGCAGCCAGACTACGACCTAGATTCCGAGGATGATACGTTTGTGAATAAGCTGAGGAAGAAAATGGAAATCACCGCTCTGCAGTTTGAAGAAATGATAGACCGACTGGAGAAAGGCAGTGGCCAGCAGGTATTTGTCATCCTGCGTGGGGGAAAGCGCTCATTTGCATTGTGTTTGCACAGATGCAGCAGAACAAACACAACTGATTCAAACTGTTCTTGACTTTCTGTTGCATAAAATCCACTTTGTACTCTTTTAGTAATTTCTGAGGTTTTTCATTGCTACAGTGGTTTGTTTCAACTACTGTTTTTTTGTTTTTTTTTCCATAGCCACTGGTGTTTTCAACTAATAAATAGACTACTTAAATTCACACAACTGTCAAACTTCGAAGAATAAGTTTAGGAGATATGGCTAAAGGCAGAAAGTCTCCTCCACTATATTTAAAGCCCAAGAGGAGCAGTTTTCTTCCCGTTTGCTGGACTGAAAGATGTGTGTTTCTGCAGCTTGTCAGTCTCCAGGAGGCCAAACTGCTGTTGAAGGAGGACGATGAACTGATCAAGGAGGTGTTTGACTACTGGAGCCGCAAGAGGAAAACCTGCAAAGGTGGCTCCCTCATCCCCAACGTCAAACAGGAGAAGAGGGATGGCTCTAGCACCAGCGACCCCTATGTGGCCTTCCGCCGACGGACTGAGAAGATGCAAACGAGGAAGGTAAGATATCTGCAATCAGGAAGACAGCAAGGAGAGCAGTGTCCATCAGTGTTGCAGATGAAACTGCTCATTGATGATCAGATTTTAATTACCATTTTTAGTCATTCTACCAGTGTTTACTAGTGAAATTTGTTGCATAGCTTGTGTTGTTAGTTATTTTCCTCTGGTCATAAATACTTCGGGGAAGTATTTGAATTTTCACCCTTCTCCTCTTCAGAACCGAAAGAATGATGAGGCATCCTACGAGAAGATGCTGAAGCTGCGAAGGGACCTGAGTCGAGCTGTGACCATCCTTGAGATGATCAAAAGGAGGGAGAAAAGCAAGAGGGAACTCCTGCACCTCACACTGGAGATTGTGGAGAAAAGGTAGGTGGTAACATTGCGTAAAATTGAGCCCAGAGTCTGTCCACTTTCTTCAAAAAACTAGCAGGGAGTGAGCGCAGTCTGCACTGCATCAACTACCTTGTTAGGCACACTGGCTGCTACTAAAGAAGCTTTTTCACAGGCGTTTGGGAAGCACTAGTTTGAGGAATGCTGTGCTTGTCTGCTTGGGTGACAGATGCTCATGAACAGATTGTTTTGAGGAAAACGTTCTGCAGCTGCGCCAGCCTCCTGCCTCTTGATGAGTGTTTGGGAAGTGGTTCTGATATGGTTTTCAAACTAACCATTACTCTGCGAGCGGAGGAGTCGACTGTGTCAGACCTTTTACTACGAGCTGTGTTTTGGATGGATTATGTGGTTAACCTACATGTTTGATTAGACTTTTGTTTACTCATCAAGTCACAGTCCACGGCGGAGGCCATTAGGACTGTTGGCTGCAAGACAGATGGTGTGAAAAAATTGACCGCAAATTTTCTGTAAAGTCAGGCCTCGCTGCTTGTGTTAATTGGGGGCACAGTTATGTACACTGTTTTTGCATACATTATCAATTTAGAGTTCACCCTGTTTATTCAGGAGCAAATTAGCTCACTCTCTTCTCTGTGGCAGCCAGTCTTTTTCTAAGTCTGTAAGGCAGCACAATAGACTATGTTTGTATTATTTTGTAACATAATTTATTTATTTTTTTCTTTTCCCAAGCGGCGCCGTTGCAATCCATCTAAACATGACAACCGAGTGGAATGAATTTCCTCTGAAAGTAGCTGTCACTGTGAGCTTAAATTGGACTCTTCTCCTTGAAGTGCTTTTGATTTGTAGTGACATTTCAATTTCCTCTTGTTATCCCGGCCTGGTTTCTGTCTGCGCATCAGTGCCAGTGCTCACTCCCAGATTGGGCCAGTCTATTCTCAGTAGATAGCTTCACTGGCCCACTTCATGATATTATGCTGGTGTAGAGTTACCCAGGTGTGCTGAATAGTGTGTAGCTTCTCAGTATTTTGTCGCGGGCTGCTTCTGTGCATCAAATACAGGTTCTTGCCTCACAGACTCTAAATGCGTTGACAACCAAACATTAAGTTGCATTCAGGCTGCTAAATATTTCATCACATTCAGCATTTAAGAAATATTCCTCTTATTTGTTTATTTCATTATTTTTAATATTCAGTTTTTATGTCGCATTTGCTGTTTTTGTGTTTCTCTCTGTCAAAAATAAAATTAGTAATATTTATTTTCTCCATGTAATGACAAAGACAACTTGAAATAATGATCATTTTGCTTGGGAGTCAACAATGAGACTGTTAAAACCTGCAGTTTTCTTAGAACCTTCCTAGAATTGTTCACATATACTGTATTTGGTCAGGTTAAGCTGTATCGTGGCAGCACCTGTTGTTTTACAATCTGTCTTTTTCTATGAGGTGGTCAGCATTATAGGTAAAAGCCTTAGTTTTTCAACTGATAGGTTGCCATTCTGTCTTACGCCCATCAGGAATTCCCTGCCAGACTTTGGCAGTGAGGTGATGGCTGAGGCACTGGCCCAGCGGGCTCTGGTGAAGCCCGTCTATACCATCCCCATCATTCCCCTGTCCAACAGTAACCAGTACAGACACCAGGACCACTTGGACATGAAGGACTACAAGAAGGTAAGGCCACATACAGTGACAACATTCCTGCTAACATTGCAGAAACACTGAAAATGCTTTCTGTAACATGTACTTGTGGGTGTTGAATGTCAGCAGAATTTTTGGGAAACGTAATTCACTCCATGTTTGTCCTTCACTAGATGGAATTCACACAGTATACCTTGCATTACTCAGAACCTTGTAATGGTCCAGTGACGAAAAGGTGCATTGCTTTTCCATGGCCACACTGAGTCCAAAACAGCACCGTACACCACGTAGAGTAGATGGAATCTCATTCTCTTGTAAAAGAGTTGAAGACCACATCCTAGTGTGCACTTCTCACATTCTGACACTTAATCAGACATTTGTCTTGTTGTCTTTTCTCCATAAAAGTCTGGAATGACAAGACTGGGAAAATATTTGTGGCACGGCCTATCATATCACAGAGGTTACAGCTCACATTAGCATTTTACAAGTCATGTTCTCTGCTGTTATAAAGAGTATCATTATATCTGACTGAGGAAAGACAGCAACATTTGAAATCATTTGTGTTATTAAGAAGTTACTGTGGGAATTTTGGAAACAGAACAACGGTGGCATAACCATGACACACAGTTTCATTGAAGTAGATTGAATCCATACGGTTGTCAGTTTCCAACCCCCTACATGCCAGTTTTCTTGTTGATGTGAAATTTTCTTAAACATCTTTTATGATTTATCGAAGACATGATATAGCTGACAGGTGTCACTCAGTTTTGCTGTTGAACAGTGAAGAGTCGAAGGTTTATGTGCTGACTCATTCTAATTCAGACCATTTAATTTAAAGCAGGATGGCCATATGCTTTGATAAAGTCACAGTTCATTACACAACACTGGAGTGACCTCTGCATCACCTCTACTCATTACAACTTCATTATCTCCAGTGTCCAGCAGCCCTCCCCCCTGTCCTGTAGGGGAGCAACCATCCCACCCTACCCCCCCTTACTTTTTTTCCTGTACCAGCTGGTTGACTTTTCCCCTTTGTTTACTCGGGCTCAGTCCTGGCTTAACTCTGCCCCCTCCACCATCATTACTCCGACCTGCATTTCTTCCATTGATTTGACACAGCAGTTCTTCCCTGTAGAGCCCCTGCCTCCCTGTTTGCTTTGTCCCCTACGTCTGAGAGCTGAATGGGCTCTGACTAATCCTAGCGGAGCTGGAGTCTGTTCAGTCAGGGAGGGGTCATCCCACTGGGGAAGTTGGGGCGATCGGTGGCACAGAGTGGATTAAGGAGGAGGGGAGTGCAGCCATCTGGCCAGGCAGTGGCATCTGGCACGTGCTGCCATCTGCATATCAATGCCTCTTTTACTCACTGTTGTTGCTACACACACTCGCCTGCACACGCACCACCAACAATACTAGGCATGTCCTGCAGTGTGAAATGACTTTTTGATTATGCAAACTCCAAACATTTTATTACCGCTTCCTTCCTCTCCTGTTCTCGCAGCCCGAGAAAACAGAGGCGGTGAGAACCAAAAGGAAATACGAAAAGAAACCCAAGATCCAGCCTCTGTCGGCACCCCAGCATTCAGGGCCCTCTGTGTTCAATCCCAAGGACCTCAACCAGTACGATTTCCCCAGCTCAGACGAAGAACCCTTCTCACAGGTAACATGGCTATTTATTTTTAGGAATGTAATCTTTGTTGTGGCGTGGTTTCACTGTGTTTGGCTTTCTAATGACTGCATAAAGTCCAATCCCCCAACCAGTATTGACTTTAGTTCAGCAGTAGCACTCCATAACACACTTACTGTGGCAGCTAAATAAAATACAGTTGTTTTTCTGTCCTAAGCAGTTTATTTACTTCATTTGTTTTTATTACACAGATTCATTCAGGTTCCTCAGAGGCAGAAGAGGAGAATGACCCAGATGGCTGCTATGCTTTCAGGAGGAAGGCCGGCTGTCAGTACTACGCTGTGAGTGCCCTCCTGTGACTCCCGTGCTTCTATTTTTAGTGCCAACAGCAGGCTGCCCAGTCTGCTGCCCTGGCTGTTTAGTCTTTCACACTCTGCTGGACAAAATAATGCAGTAAAGACGACTTGCCTTTTCTCATCCAATATCTCTCCCCGCACTTCATTTTAACATGTAATCTCTTTTCCCATTATTTCCCCGTCTCGCCTTTTTTCATCATCCCGCAGTCTCGTCCGGATCAGAGTGGCAGCTGGCCCTGGGTAAGCCCGTCAGAGGGTGGACTTGGTGACCCACGCTTCCGCTACTGTCTGACCTCGCTGAACATGCCGCGGCGCTGCATAGGCCTGGCTCGGCGCCGCGTGGGCAGAGGGGGCAGGTGAGTTCAGGCTGCACTCTTTGGTTTTCTCACATTTATTGAGGTACAGGTCTGATGCACAGACAGCTGATTGAATGAATTCAGTACTTGATTGATGCATGGGGAAAGTAAAGATTTTGAAGCCAGTTACATTGTGCAAGAAAATGCAGGCTATATGGTTGCCAACCCCTTATTCTAATATCTTCTGCATTTGAAAATCAGGTATTGTCCTATATTTCATTTACTGATCATGTAGATGTTCATAAAAGCTCTGAGTGAATTGATATGTTATTTTAGCAAAACAGGGAAAACTGAAGACTCAATGCAATAGCAAGCATCTACAACCACTGTCATTCATCAAATTACATAGGTTTTATTGGTGAAACAAAGTTACAGAAGATGACCATTTCCACATTCACTATGGAGGCTCTGAATTAGTCCAAATAGCTCATATCCAATGGCCATGAAAAACAGAGAAACTGCATTTTACCTGAATTATTTACATGTATTGATTGGTGGCTCAAAAGTATTACACATTTTAGATCAGTTGATGTTTTTGGTCACTTGTAGCTGTTTAGGTCTTTGAGAATTAAGGCATTTTGTTGCCCAGGAGAAAACATAAATAAATGTGCAAATGGCTGCCCCAATAGAACAAGATCTGACTGGTCTTAAATTGCATTTAGACTTATTCAAATGTCTAAAAATCAACATGTTGGTTGTGGAGAAACCCTGCTGTTATATGGGACTCAGGTGCCAGACCCATTTTATGCCTTGTGACTTTGGAAAGGTTGGTATTATACTCTATTAAGCACGTTATTGTTGTACCGATTAGTTTACATTGGAGTCATGATGCTCCACAAACTAAGTCAAGAAAATGAGCCGCAAGAAAATGTATAAATTTAATATGAAATGTGTGTAGAAATGCTTCCATTGCCAATACCGAGCAGGGACCGTCAGCCAAGCTCTGTGTGTAGCTGCTGAGGTTGTTTACCATACCGGTTCTTTGGCAGGTTACCAGATATCATTTGGCAGCCTCATTCTATTATAGATATCAAGCTGGCTGGTGCAGTGATGAACATGACAATCCCATTTTGGGATTCACCTGCCACAGTGGCCTCTACACAAGTCAGCAAATTTAGCTTCCATTGAGTTTAGAGCGGCAGCATGTCCCGCAGCTTTGTGTGATACATTTTCCTGTAATTAAATGGACAAGTGACTAAAGCAGTCTGACGGGGGGAGCTGGCCAGCAGCTTCGTCGGTGCCAGGGGTGGTTGTACAGACCAACTGGGTCAGCTGGTATCTGTCTCACAGACATTTGATTGGCAAAGTTCTTTTTCTGTGTCTGCAAACACTTACATGAGCTGCCTAGAGGGAGCAAAACTATCTTAATGTCTTCCACTAACTGCTTTCATTCATGAGGTAAGGTGCTGAATATATAAACAGAGGAATAGTATGGGTTTTATGAAATCAGCAGCTAATTGGAATAACAATGTAGTAAAATTACGCAAGCAGTTACAGTACAGAATGCTGAAATGTGTAGTATTTACAAGTTCACTATGTCCAAACCAAAATTTTCCTGTGATTTAAACATGGTATAGTGTTAAGTGTGAAATAAAAATGTCTTTGTTTGCAATCTAATGAAAGTACAACAAATTGAAGACCATATATAGCTGGGTTGTAGATTCAGTTGCAGTCACTCAGAACTGATACACACCTTCTAAATATGATGTGTAACTATTGTAAAACACCTACAACAAGACCATAACTTGTGGTTTACCTGTACAACCAGTTTGGGATCAGTGTGGAGAAATTGTATAACATTTTGGATGAAATGTTGTGAAAGCTTGTACAAGCATGTATGAAATTTTACAGAAGACTTTGGGTATTTCATTGTATTTTCTCCAGCATAGACACCCAGGTGTTCCAATAAAAACACCAATGCACTATGTAAGCCTTCATGATTTAGCTAAAAAAGGCTTTCCTTCTGGCACCCTCATCACTCCCTACAAATTTTCCCCAGTAGTTCCAAGAATGTAGGCGACCAAACTTGTCTTGTTTTTTCTGGTTGATACTGGAATTGCCATGTGAGGCTGAGGCAATGCAAAAAAAAACCTTGAATTTTGTTTCATTACATAATAATTCAATTAAGCACTCATGATAGAATTGCATTTTGCTGTGGTGCTTGCGCAATACCCAGCTATATTTGTTACTGGCCCCTTGGACATTATAATTACATGACTGGTATGTGAAGAATAGCTTTGCTTGTGTAATACTCCCCTGATGGTTGGTCTGTAATGGCCTGATAATGGCTACAGCATGTTATTCCTCTGATTTGACCTTGAATAACTTGAATTTGTAAAGTTGTTGTTTTTTTTTGTTTTTTTTTTGATTTTGTGTCAGGATCTTGTTGGACAGAGCGCACACAGACCTAGACAGCATCTGCCAGAGCTTGGACTCTGACCCGGAGCCTGAACCACTCGCCTCGACACTTCCAAACTCTCCGCTCCGCAACTCCAACACCAGTACCTCAGAAACCAATACCTCGCACCCAATCAGCTTGCCCCACCTCCCCTCCGCTTCATCTCCCTCATCAGCACCGTCGCCAACACCTGTGGACCTCAGTCAGATTCTTTTGAACATTAAATCTTGCCGTTGGAGACACTTCAGACCACGGACGCTATCCCGTCACCCCTTGGGTGGAGGAGACTTGTCTCGCAGTGGATTAAGGGATTTTAACCGGGCAGCGTCAGGACTAACCCGGACCCTATCTGGAGGAGCCAACTCCCAGAACCGTGCTGGCTTGGCCCCCGCCCCCGTTAATGGTGAGTCAGTGGCCTTCTCTGCCATGCATAGGGTTTTCCTTTGCACGATGACAAATTCATATCTTAGATTAAGTGTAAGAGTATGTCAGAGTTCATTTGGTATCATTTTTATTCTGTCCTACGAGCTGAGGGATATTGACACTTTTCTATGGTTAAGTCTGAATGTCTTCGGATGCTCTGACAAAACATGAAATTTGACGTTTTCATCTTGGATGTTATTAAAATTGTGAAGGCCATTTGAAAATTAATATTTTAAATGAAATATATCCAGATAAGTTGTTTAAAATATGTTGATCAGTTTGATTTGCAGTTATCCACTGTCAACATTCATTTGCAAATTTAGAACATTGTGTTGTCTTAAATCCTCTATGTTACAAAGTGGTGGAAAAACCCACACGTGATTGAAGTATATTTGGATGCCATATAGTACACCAGGTAAAGCTAAAGGCTGAATACACCTTTATATTGAATTTCTTTTTGTTTGGTACTAATTTCTATGTCTGTGGTTAAAGACACGCAAAAAGGTGAAAGAAAATATCAGTAACTTGAACACAGCAGGTAAATGACATTGTAAAACCCAGAATTGGACCATAATTGGGAACTGAAATGATTCAACACAAGTGAGGTGTCAGGATTGGCAGAAAGTAGGCAGCATATCTAGGCCTGGTCTGAGTGGTTTCCAGTGTTGGTTTAATTCTTCAGGTGACTTTTGATGTGGCCCTCATATTAAAAAATTGATTGATGTGCTGGTTTGTTTCTTTAGCACCTTAGCAGCAAAACTATTAGTTGAATTCATATCAGATTGGGTTTGTAAATTGCCAGTGACCCAGAATAGATGGGATTACATTATTACATTTTGGGAAAGGTAGGTCAAAGTTAAAATTTTTTATGATTTTTTTTTTTTTTTTTTTTTTTTTTAATCTGACCATTTACTTATAATGGGTGAAATATTTGTGTGTGGGGGGTTGTTGTGCCTGGCACCACTTTGGTCCATGCTATTGTTATTCTGCTTCCTTTTTATTTTCTTAATCATCATGTGATTGTGTGTGATTGTCTTCATGTTTACTGCATTTCTCAACCATATAATTAATGAAAAGGACCTGCTTTAAATAGCTCGCCATGCTATTCCTGACAAACACCATAAGTGGAACCTCTCTGACTTCATTTCTCAGAATTCCATTTGTGTTGTGCATGGTGTGAAATATCTCCACATAAACTAAGGAAGGTGCGGTTGTCATTAGTTTCCTGCGTGTGAATATTTAGTGGTAAGAAGAAGAGGTTTTTAGCCATCTCACTGTTGGTTAGTTGAAGGCTGCTGCTGTTCTTGTGTAACACATTTTGATGAGGTGCCTCAGAGGTAGATTGCTGTGCTCTAGTCTGGACTCCCACTCCCTCGCTGCTGGTAAATCACATAAACTTTCTGCTTTCAGACCTTCTTTTCATATTAGAATGCATTAATTCCCGCTCGCCTGGCTTGAGGGAGGCAATTAGAAATGGTCTTGTACAAATGTATTCATGAGTCATGCCGGTTTGAGTCTGGTGGCTATAGAGAGGTGACGGGGTGAACGTCTGAATCACAAGGAGAATGTAAAGCGCCACACAAATTATACGGGAAGAGCTACATTCATGGCTGGGCGGTGAATAACACAGACCATCCTTTGGTTTGATTCCCAGTTTGGGAAAATGTGTCCCATGTCATCCCCCGTGTACCTAACCTTGTTTTATGTGCGCTGTCAAAAAGGCACACCCAGCCCTGAAAATACTTAAAATGGTTAGTTTGGGCTTTTTGAAGTGGGGTTGTCTGAGGTACTTGTCGGTGTACCTACAATAGATCATGACTAGCATGTACCAGTTCACAGAGCAGACGGAAGTAACAGCACAGAAGCAAGGCAGTGTACTGCAGGGACTATTTAGGTGTATTGTAGTGTACCTTCTATTCAAATGTAAACACACTATTCTGCAGCTTTGGAAATACTTTTTGGACCACCTTTTTTCCTCTTTTAAGATTCAGTCGAATAGCCTTTCAGTATGACATTTTGATTAGGGATGCCCAGTTCAGTTGGGCATCATCTGATACAGAGCACAAATCCAGCACCAGTTATGATTTAATAGGAAATCTGCTTCTCAAAATGCTTATAAATACATGTATACATTCACTCATTTGCTTTGAAACCAGTATATTTGTTGAAACTATTGTTTATTTAGATCGACCTATAGATTAAAGCCTGTGTCCCTGGTAACCAAACCTGCTCTTTGGGTCAGAATTAGATTTGCAACATCCCTACTTTTCATACTCAGTTCTTGGTTGATAATTAGAATTATGTACATCTGTTAGTTACACTCAGGGCCTGTGTGTTTTTGCGCAGCGCTTAGGCTGATGAAAGGCCGAAGATGTCATTATCAACACTCCAGAGGAAATGTACGAATACTTTTTCCCCAGAAAATTCAGTCATTCGTTCCCTTTTCAAAATGCTTAGTTGTCAAGAGGGTCATGGGGGTGGTGGAGCATATCCTGGTTACTAACTTACAAAGGCAGGGCACACTCTAGAAGTGGTGTTAGTTCTTAAACTTTTTAAATGTGGGAGATTTGTAAAATTAGAATTATGGCTTTGACTTGTTTTGCAGTTTTTTACCCTTTTTCCTAAATACTCCTCAAACTATAATATTGCTCTAAAATGGTGTGAAAGAGCTGTATCTTTGCAGGATATGATTTAAAAAAAAAAAAAAAAAAAAAAAAGATGCATGATTCCA
The DNA here is from genome assembly GCF_902148855.1 of Sphaeramia orbicularis. NCBI lineage: Eukaryota > Metazoa > Chordata > Actinopteri > Kurtiformes > Apogonidae > Sphaeramia > Sphaeramia orbicularis. Next base: position 32,098,316 of record NC_043976.1, read on the forward strand.
GATGCAGTTTACAAAACTACTGTTTATTGAAGGTTTTCATACAGTGTTATCTCTATTTAGTTAACTTTTTGAGTAGTTTAATCTTTTTTGTGTAGAGTAATGGTCACTGACAAGTATCTCCACACTGTTATCTTTGTGCCAGCGCTGGCGATAGGCCTGGCACTGTTTACTATCAGTCTGGAATAGAGTAAAATCTCTATGGGTTGTGTGGCTAATTCTTTAATCCTATCAGCATCATCTTGGGTGGTGTTGAGCACAGGACACTGGCAGGGCATTGGCAAAATAGTGTCAGCAGAGAAGTTGTTTTGATGGAACATACGTGCGTGAGGAAGTGCACCGCAGCACTGAAAAGATTAAATGTTTGTCCGAACTGACCATTTTCAGCTAATAGTTGCAGCTCAGACTGGCAGACTTTCTAATAGCGCCATGCTCATACCGGACAGAAGGAGAATGCCAATCCTGCCACTGTGGGATAGAAATATATGATTTATTCAGCAAGCCAGACTCATTTACCATAATAACCCGAGACCAGACAATATTCAAAATCTGTTAAAAATGATGTAAGATCTGTATGTGGCCTTAGGAATTCATTGCCCCTTTTAAATCTTTGCGAGTGATGTTTTTTTATTTGCAGAAGTATTAATTACTTAGTGCCTACAGTGTTTTCTTAGTAATTAAGGTGAGAAGACTTTGAAAAATGTAATTTTGTATGGAGTATGCCCCCCAGCACCAGATCGTGATGAGGCGTTAGTCTGTGTTGGAGGTACTGGAGGGAGCCATTGATTTTAGACTAATTTCAGCACAGTCAGAGTGATGAATACGGTGTTTCCCCTCCTTTTCCCTGTGTAACATTAGAGGTGTTGCAGAAGGTGCACACCGTCAGCAAAACTTTCAATGGATTCAAACTAATATTGTTAAGAACTGGAAGAAATGTTTTTATAGAAGCTGATTAATCATTTTAAGCAAACAATTCTACATTCCCAAACTTGAAATTAGCAACATGAGGTTAAGACACTTCTATGCATAAAATTACACAACACAGTTAAATAGAAACTGATTTGCCAAACCCTGTGCTTCCCATCTGCTCTGTTATTGATAATATTTGATGTAGCTACAAATATGCTGGCTTTTTCCCTCGTAGTGGACTACAACATGATTACAACAGATAGAGACACTGATACTTCTCTTGCATTTAGGTGCTTCTATGAAACTGGGTTCATTTTAGTGTCTGGCACTTGGCCAGCTTTTTAGACCGAATAAGAAAAGAGAAATTTAGACATATTTCCCCCCAGGATGTGCCTAATGATGACCTCAGATAAATGCAAAAAAATTGTAGTCTTGCTCTGAGACATCCCAAAATTAATGAATTTTTAATAAAAAAAAAAAGGTCCAAAATTGGGACAGGAAAAGCTACCTAAGTGTCAGTGCATTTTATCTTGAAAACATCATTTGACATGGTCTTATATAGCGCTGTAAATAGACACTGTTAAATTTGATGATCCTAGTGGTTTTTCTAATCCAGACATGTGGCTTTTTCATGAATTGGCAGTCTCATTACAGGTTTCATGTGGAACCCATCATGTCCACTGGCGTTACATGCAGAACCTGCCCATTTAAACAGAGTGATTTTGCAACAGTGCTCATTTTTGTGAAACACTCAGCCTTGCATAATTAGTTCAATTCCCAAAATGTACCTATGAGAGCATAAAAAGTAGATAATAGGAGCACATAATCTTCATGTCCTTTTTACCGTGTTACATGCAGATTTTTTGTATAAAAATAATCTAAAATGTGTTTTATCAGAAAAAGTTTCTCTTTAATCTCAGTAAATATTTATTTTTTAAATAGACCCAAAGTGCTTCCAAACTTGCTTCATAACATTAGACTACATCCTATTTGAATTTTCAGCCCCTGTCCTGTTTTTATGAACCAGTTTCATCATAGACGCACCCATCTGGATACCATAAGAAAAGTGCTTATTTTCATTCTCAAATGAGTTTTTGTGCAAACAGTTTCATTGTAGTGCTACTTTCTGTAGGATAACGTAACATCCAGTGACATGCTTATCGGGCCACACCAAATTAGCTCCTTGCTCGTCAATATCAGGCATAAGTTATTGCTGCTGTAATCAGTTTCTGAGTTGTACAGTTTGCAAACTGGATTTTCTAGGGTCAGCCTTGTGGTGTGTAGCCATGTTCTCGAAGTTACACTCGAACTCACAAATCCTCACCGTTGAGCATCCTTTGACCAGGTTTTGACGGTGTGTCTGTCCTTGCCCACAGTGTTCACAGCAGAGCAGTACCAGCAGCACCAGGAGCAGCTGGCCCTCATGCAGAAGCAGCAACTGGAGCAGAGCCAACAGCAGCAACAAGCCAACAGCTCTGCAGCATCTACACCCAACACACAGGTCAGTAAGGACGAACACACCTATGCTGTCAGGAGGAATCAAGCGTGATGACAAGAGACAGTAAAAACTTGAATGTAGCAGGTGACGATGCCCAGACAGAACTTGGGCATTACAGTCGCTCCATTCAAGTATAATAAAGTAGCAGGAAAGAAATTATCAATACAACAAAAAAGGAAAAAAAAAATCTATATTTATGTGTACCAAATATACATATTTAAACACTTTAGTTGACACAAAATTACAACAGTAGTTTGTACAATATATACTAGACAATGTATAATCAATATGATAATTAAAGAAGTAAAAGCTATACATAAGTGCAAAAATATAGTTGTGTGTAATTATAAGTATGTGGTTATAAGGTGGAGTTAAGTGGAATCGGTCTCTCACTGAATGATGAAAAGCATAATGAAACGAGGTATAAACAATGGAAAACAGAAATGGAGAAGACATCTATATTACTAGCGGAACAGATAAGAAAGTGACAGCCGACCATAACAAATCCGAAAACTGCATTTCAACACCAGAGATTGTATTTTCTCAAATGTAGAGACGGTACAGAGGTTTGAAACTCTTCATCGATGCACTACACTGTTTACATCCATTCCCAATTATGCCTAATGAGCATGGTTTATCCCAAAAGCCCAAACCCAATTGTCAAAAGTGGAAATGCTTTAGCAACAGATCTAATGAAATGGTGCTCTGCATGCTTTGTAAAAGTGGTTTCCTCAAGAACACAAGGACACTCCAGAGCAGATGCTATTAGCTAGTGTGGTGATGACATTGCGTAACACCCTTGTAAGCTGTAAGAAGCAAGTGCAGGTCTATAAAACTTGTCATAAAACATACATTTCTATTAGTACAGTAGCAACCTTCTGTTAACTTTAATGAAGAACAGTATTTTGTAAAAGAATTAAATGGTGCTGTATAAGAAAAGACATAACTGGCAGGATCCAACCCACATACAGCACGATGCAAAGCACACTGTTCACTTAGGAAGGAGAAAGTAATGAAGACACAGGAGCAGAGAGGGACATGTTGAATACAGGGAAAGGAAAGAGATGAGACAGACGGTCCAGATCCAAGCATCTGGAAACAGCCAGGAGGCGTCTAAGACTGGCTGGTCACCCTGGACCGGTTACTGGACTTTCTTGTTATTACCAAATTGGGTTAAATCGGTGCTTGATTTAACTAAATCTGCTGCAGCTCTCCCAGTATGGAAATAATTTGCAGTTGAAGGTCAGTTCACCCATCCTTAGGAAATGGGACAGATCCTCATTCCCATGAGAAGTATTAATGCCACTGGCTCGGTTCCTGTTTGGCACCAAAAGTGCTGAGCTCATTCAGATGGGCACTTTCAGACATTTTAGCAGAGCGGTCAAGTCTTTGGCTCAGACCCACATATTCTCTGTGTGTGTGTTTGTCTGCTTTCCATCTAGGCGCTCGTGTCCAAGACGTTGGACCAGGCCAGCGCTCAGTTCGCTGCTTCGGCTCTGGTCACCAGTGACCAGCTACTGGCGTTCAAGTCCAAAGAGGAGCTGGTGCTGGCGAGTGGAGTCAACGGGGTTTTGGCAGGTGCAGGTGAGAATCTTGGTGTAGTTTATTACCCTGCCCCCCGAAGGGGAGGCAAGGGGTATTGTTTTTGGTTCAGTTTGTTTAACACACTAGTAGCAAATCTATTGGTTGAATTCATACCAAATTGGGTTTATAGATTGTCAGTAGATATAGATTGCCATTTTGGGAAAAGTAGGTCAAAGTTAAACATTTTTTGTAAATTTTTTAAATCTTTTTTTTTTCTTCTCATATTTACTTATAATGGGCAAAATTTCAAATGTCTATAAAACAGCAATATTTAGAGGCAATTGATGTGCTGACATCACCACACGCATAGACATGATGACATCAGCCGGATCAATGCCAAAATAAGTTACAATACATGGGAGGGGCGGGGTTTGTTGTGCCTGGCACCACTTGTTTGATATGTTGGCAGCTAAGCACTAAAATGTGTTGGTTATGGGGGTGGTGGAGCCTATCTGAGCTACCACTAGGTGAAGACACAGTATACTGTGTGTATGTGTCGCCATTTCATTGCAGGGCTGACCTACAAACAACTATTCACGCTCACATTTCCAACTATGGGTGATTTAGATCGACTAATTCACCTATTAGGTTGCATGTCTTTGGGCAGTGGGAGGAAGCCTGAGTACCCAGAGAGAACCCACGCCCCCTCCACTTCATTAAAATGTCAGCCTGACACTGAAGTCGCCATTTATTTTCCAGAGCTTGTAACTTATAAGTATGCGGCACTAGTATACAAGTGACCAGAGTTTTACACCAGTAAGTGAAGCTAAAGACTGACTCTGCCAGTGCTCTCCTCTTCATCGTGTAACTAAACTGGGCTGGAAAAACAATAAAGGCACCGTGCAACATAATGCAGTCCATTACAACAACATCACTGACAACAGCTTCAGAAATTACTGGAGTGTTGCATCAACATCTCACTGACAGTCAACAAAACCTGAACATGTAAAGCTTCACAAAGAAGGGATTTATTGCAGAGCTATTGTGTTGGATTGCATTAGACTGCCCTGATGAGCCTCTGAAACTGGAGTTTTGTCACTAAATACGGCAAAATCTTGAAATTGAGCAGAAAATGGCCACAGAGAAAGTGTTTTTTTTTGTTTGTTTTTTTATTATGCTGTTGACATTATGATTTCGGGTTTTTGGTCCGTTCCAATCTTCATGCAAATACAGTGTGAATGTGTTACCTCAGGAACACTGTGGGGAATTTACTCAAATGTGACAAACATTCACTTGCATTTGAAGATGAAATGAGAGCTGGTGGTTTATTCTAACCTCATATAATACATGTTTGGTGATGGTCTGAAAGTTCCTTGTTAGCTCACCAGCTGATAGTCCATGAGCTGTCGGGAAGACGCTGTCCAGCGTTATCGTCTTCATTAGCATCTTAAAACAACTTCTCTGATGAAACTACTGGTCAGATTCATGTCAAATTTTCTATGTACCTTCCTTGGGACAGTGTCTATAAAGTTTGTTTGCTAGTTTGAGAAATTTTGTTTTTTGACAAATTTTTGAAATATTAAATATTTGCCTTTACTTATAATAGACCGTATTTTAGTGGCTTAACATTTGAATGGGTAGAGATATCAATGTAGTTACTATTGCGCACTGATAAGAAGTCATATATGGACTTTAATTTTGGCCCATGACCTTTTACCTAGCGTGACCTTGAAGGGTCAAACTCAAGGTTACCAAGATCTAGATATGAGCAGTCTTCTCCGAAACTACCATTCAGATTCATTACACATTTTTTAATGTAGCTTCCTGGGGACAATACAGATTCACATTTATTTGTCATTTTAGCATATAAAATACACAGAAATGAAGCATTGTACTCAGGTCCTCGACTGTTAGCACCTTTTAGTAAATAGTATAGATTACCGATAAAATAATAAAATACTGATATAAAATAGCAATAAAAATACCCCCCTAAAAATTACCGATAAATGACTAAAAGTTTTATTTCTAAAGTGCACAGCAGTAAAGTGCCAATTTAAAGTGCATTCCAGGCTCAAGTTCAGCAAGAGTTCATTATTCTACCTGCCTCTGTCTTCCTCATGTCTTCAATCTTCATTAACAGTTTTGAGAAATTAAGAATTTTTGCCTTTACTTATAATGGGTCATATTTTGATGGCTTACAACATGTAAATCGTTACAGATATCAATATAATTACTATTGAGCACTGATAGGAAGTCCTATATGGACTTTCATTTAATTAGTTGAGTTCTCCTCCAGTGAAATCCACCCACTACTATTGGGAGATTGATCTCCTGCATCAAGACCACTGGACTCTTAACATAACAGCAGAACATGACAACCTCACAAATTCAACTTATTGATTGTTGATAGAACATGCCAGAGAGTTACAGGGCCATTGGTTCTTTTTTTTTTTTTTAAGAATGTGTAGCTTCTGTACATCTCCATCCATGTTGTCTACTTTCAGAGCTGTATTGTTTGGGAGTTTGCTTTATTAGCCAAGCATGTGAACACAGAAGTAATTTTATGGTTTTGTGTCACTGAATGAACGCTCAGTACCTTCTAATTAAAGTCTAGATGTTGAAACGCGTCTAATGTGTAGCTTTAATGAACCTGTCTCGGTCTCCAGGAGTGTTCAAAGGCTTGCACCTCTCCAGCACCGCCTCAGCCCTTCACCAGACCAACCAGTCGACACACACTACCGCCACCACAGCCCAGACTTTCCTCCAGCCCTCCTCCAACTCGGCCACCCCCTCGACCAACGCCGTCCCCGCCCAGCTCACCACGCCCAACGCCCACGCAGCAGCAGCACTGGGGCTCCTGGGATGCAGCGCTGCCAACGCCACCCCCGCCACCACTCAGGTCCTCATCGGGAACAACATCTGTCTGAGCGTGCCGTCGGCCGCCACCCTGGCCGGACGCCACATCCCCCGGACCCTCGGCAACGTGCCACCCTCTGCCTTAAAGCTGTCCGCCACCACCAACCTGCAGATGCCCAAGGTCTCCGGAGCATCGTCCATGGACATGGGCTCAAGGTGAGGCTTCCAGAGTCGAATTGATGAAAGAAGACGCGTGAACATATAGTGGCGTTAAAGACTGGAACCACTCGAACTAAAGCTGCACAGGCTCATTTGACCTTTACTTCAAATGCCCAGGAAACAGGCTGTCAGTGTCCTGGTTCCTCTAATATGTATTCACGTTACCTGTTAAAAAGGCGATATTGGTTAACCCCACCTGTGGCAGTACCTGTAACTGGTAACTAATGTGTAGGTCTTCTGGAGGCAACTTACGCCACGTTTCCACTACGTGTAACCAGCTCAGCTCGACTCGGTATTCCTGGAGACTGTTTCCATAACAGGATACTTTACAGGAAGCTTTACAGTATCTGGACGTCATAGCAATGCGGCACGTTATTTCCATTTCGTCTGCTCAGAGAGTTGCTGAAAATTCGCTTGTTGTGTGTTGTCATCTGAATTTTTACGTCGGCAACCAAAGACTGAATCTCCTCGACCGACTATGGTGTAGTTTTGGGTTGTTATCATGTGGATTAATGTACCACTATTATACTGTAAACTTCCACATCTGTTTTCTGTTAAACGGCGGGTCACAGAGACGACTGTCTGACCAATCAATGGTCTGCTGTGTTAAAGGTCACGGTTTAGTATCGCTTGGAACCTCTCCGGAGGTGTTACCAAAAAACTAGTACCGGGTACCAGATTCCAGGTCCTTTTTCGTAATGGAAACGCAAAAAGGCCGAGTCGAGCTGGTACCACGCAGGGGAAATGCGGCAATACAGATTAGATTTTTTTTAATCATCCATGTAATATGTCTGTTCCATAATGGGTTTTACAAGATACCAATAATCAACAGGAAACCAGAGTCAGATTACCAACATAACTTACAAAACACTAAACAAACAAACCCTTTTAATGTTATGTCAAGCTTTAGAATGGCCACCAACTTACAACCATCAAACCTTTACAACCACTCTTTTTCGAAATTATCTGAGCACCAAAACACATCTGGAAGAAAAGAAGTGGTTTGTTGGATGCAAAGTTAGTGCAGGATATTGAGGTTAACTGACTTCCCTGCAGGACTTAGCACTTAGCATTAGCGATTAGTATTGCACATTAGGAGCAGTGAGCTGCCACTGAAGATCAACTCCAGATCTTCATCAGTACCTTAATCAAAAGCACTGACAGGAGATTTAACCTATGTATACCTGTTTTTGATGGTGTGGGGGAACAGAAGGAACCCCACCCTGAACTGAGAGAACAGGCGAGCTCAACACACCCTGGATTTGTCATTAAAACTCTCCAAATTCCATTAAAAATACCTATAAATGGATCATCTTACTTTGAACCCTGTGTCACCTTCTTTGATTCGTGGGTGAAATCTGGGAACATGTCAGATAGATGCCCCTCTACCAGCATAGTCAGGACATAAGATAAAATGGTGATTAAAAACAATAAAAAGGTAATTCATTAAAGACAACCTAAAGACAAATTGAAGGAATTGCAAAAACAAAGATAAACCAACATTGATTAAAAACAACCGAAGGCAATTCATGTAAACTATATAGAACAATTAAGACAATTAAAATATAAGGCAAATGAAGCAGTTAGAACAAGAACAGCTAGAAGTAAAATAAAGTGAAATTAAAAGTTTTAATTACCCTGGAGGTAAACGCGAAGCAGTCTGAAGCTCTTTCCTGCATGCTGTTCCAGGTTGCAGGTGCACAATAAATAAAACTGGATTTACAGAGATCGGTAAAAGCAGCCACCACCTGCAACACGAAATCGTTGGAGCGTGTTCTAAAGGTGGGCGGGTATTGAAAGGAGACGCAGGAGATGCAAAGCCTCAATACGCACAAGTTGATTTCTTAAGATTTTCTTGTTGAAGCTGGAAGAACAGCGGTGCTAAGGTTTCCTTTTACGTCTCCGCAGGGATAATCACGATGAAGACAAGCCAGCACTGAACAGTATAGCAGACAACACAGTGGCCATGGAGGTGACGTAGCGGTGCAGCGAGGAGTCCACTCTTCAGGTGCTGTGCATCGTAGCATCGGGAATGCAAAAGGGACAGCAGGACTCTGCAGACTGACAGAATGACGAGCGACCGAGGCCGCTCCGTTGCAATTCTCATCTCTCATACTTTTTAAACCTTTCGTTTTGTTTTTTTGTTACTGTTAAAAGAAAAAGATTGACATCTGTAAATTATGAATATGGCAAAATTAGTATCTGTACAGTAACTACATATTTGTAATAACCCCGTGTATATATTACTTGAATACAGAACTGTCCATTTGTGATGTTTTGCACTTGGGAGTCAAACTAAAAGGAAAAAAAAGTAAGCCAAGTAACTTGTGGCGAGTGTGAGAGATGTGGGAGTTGTATAGAGAAGAGTTTTATCACATCATGTGCATGGTGCGGAGCCTGCTGTTTTTATCTATTTATTGTGCTGTGTTTACAGGTTTTTGTTTTGTTTTTGGTTTGTTTTGTTTTTTTATTTGTACACTGTACCTTTGTTGGTTCCTGTGCTGTAGTAAATGTTAGGTAGCTACGGACTCCTGGGTATTTTTGTATATTGTGAACACAAAGCAGGCCCCCCCCCCACCCCAACATTAATTTTCGGGTCCCTGTGCTTCTCTCTGTGGATCATGTGAAAATCAATGGTGACATACATACAGACTGTGAGGCCAGGAGAACCAGGAGGAGGAGGATGAAGAGGAGGCGGTGTGTCGGCCGGTGACTGTGGTTCCCGTACAGAGAGGCGCTCCTCTCGTCCTGGGAGCTTCCATCAACAACGTCCCAAACACAAGTAACAAAGCAGGGATGAAGTCTCTTCCCAGAAGCCTCTGCTGCTTCTGATTAAAGCACTATTTTTTGTGACATTTTTTTGTTTTTGTTTATGGTTTTGATAAATATCAATGCTGCTTTTATATTTTGTTTGTTTTTAAAGGGGTCATCCTTTATTTTCATGCAAGCGAAATCCCCTTTGTATTTGTTTTATCCCACGGACTTTTGTAAAACAAAAAATTCAGTTATTTTTGTATTTTTTTTTTTTTTCTTGTGGTAAACTTGATTGTAAGCTTTTTGTTTATCGAAAGACTTCATTCTTTTGTTCATTTGTTACTTGTTGTCATACATAGGTGATAGGGGAGGTGAAAGGGCAGAAATCGCTGTACGTGTTTCATCATTCCAGTTTTTAATAACAAAAAATGCTAATTAGGGGGATGCAGGGGGTCATGGGAAAACTGCGGTTTTCTCGCCTCGCTTCCTCTTTTTTTTTTTTTTCTTTATGTTGTTTTTTCTTTGAAAAAAGAATCTCCAGACGGCTGCAAGGCCAAAAACCACAAGTATTGGGTGCCTTCCTTTGGGGAATTTTATGTACTCTCTTCTGTGAAGAGTTAGGCACAAAGGCAGCATTACTTAGTAGTGCCTCTCGTCTTTGTCAGAATCTGAATGCCCAGTCCAATGGCAGGATATATCCTTGAGGTTTACTTGTCCCACCTGGAGGCTGAAAAGACTAAAAAAATGTGACCGAACTCTCACTAAAATAAGACAATAAAGCCCAGGGCATTAAATGTGAACTGTTCAGACTCCTGTGTCATTGATTTATATACCAGTTAAAATTTACTTAGGGGGTCAAATGAGTGGCAATTTTGGGAAAAAAAAAAAGTTGTAAGAAATTCATACAACTGTGTTGAAATAATGCTGATCCATTTGTGCACAGACTACTGATATTATTTGACAGTAGAAGCTCTATTTTCAGAAATATTGGATTTTGAATAGCACGTGTATGTGAAAACTTTTGCTGGTGGACGGATGTGACATTACCCATGATGCTCTGGTCAGTACCAGTACTTTATTAGGAATAAACTTATAGACTTACTATTGCTAATTCTCCTCTTATTCATAAATGTTAGTATTGTGGATCTAAAACAATAACAGCTGACACAAAAACAAAATGTGGAAGTGGACGGATGTGACATGGTTGTTACAGATCCCATCATACTGATGCTGGGCAGCCATGTCACCATTTACACTAATGATTTCTGTGCAAAAACAAGGATCAGAATTATTTATTGTATAGTTTATCATCAGACTAAAGAGGAAACTAGAAGCACTCGGAGAGCGCAGACCTCCGCCAAGGCTGATCAGTGGCCCCCCCCTGTGGGCCCCCCCACCCCGATCACCACCAAAATTTAATCATTTCTTCCTTATCCCATTTCCAACAAACCCTGAAAATTTCATCCAAATCTGTCCATAACTTTTTGAGTTATGTTGCACACTAACGGACAGACAAACAAACCCTGGCAAAAACATAACCTCCTTGGCGGAGGTAATAACATAGAACTAGAAGCATTCGGAGAGCGCAGACCTCCGCCAAGGCTGATCAGTGGCCCCCCCTGTGGGTCCCCCCCCAAGCCAAGGAGGTTATGTTTTTGCCAGGGTTTGTTTGTCTGTCTGTCTGTTTGTCTGTCTGTTAGTGTGCAACATAACTCAAAAAGTTATGGACAGATTTGGATGAAATTTTCTGGTCTGCGCCCCCCCCGTGGGCCCCCCCACCCCCGATCCCCACCAAAATTTAATCATTTCTTCCTTATCCCATTTCCAACAAACCCTGAAAATTTCATCCAAATCTGTCCATAACTTTTTGAGTTATGTTGCCCACTAACAGACAGACAAACAAACCCTGGCAAAAACATAACCTCCTTGGCGGAGGTAATTATTTCTTTGTAAAAATACTTATTAGAAAACTATTGATTTAAAAAGTGACATTCTTAATGTACAGGGTGGGGAAGCAAAATTTACAATATTTTGGGGCAAGGATTGAAAGACAGTGTATGACCAATTAGTTTATTGAAAGTCATGACAATTTATTTGCCACAAGAAAATTGACGTAATAGAAAATGTTTTTATTCTATGTGTCCTCCTCCTTTCTCAACAACTGCCTTCACATGCTTCCTGAAACTTGCGCAAGTGTTCCTCAAATATTCGGGTGACAACTTCTCCCATTCTTCTTTAATAGTATCTTCCAGACTTTCTCGTAATAGTTTTGCTCATAGTCATTCTCTTCTTTCCATTATAAACAGTCTTTATGGACACTCCAACTATTTTTGAAATCTCCTTTGGTGTGACGAGTGCATTCAGCAAATCACACACTCTTTGACGTTTGCTTTCCTGATTACTCATATGGGCAAAAGTTTGTGAAAAGGTATGGATAATAGTGTTAGGTATGATTATGACATCAATATATGTTTGGTTTCAAAACAATTGACGTAGTGCCTGCTGAGAAAAAAACAACTAAATGTTCATTGTAAATTTTGCTTCCCCACCCTGTAGTATAATTATTTATTGTATAGTTTATCATCATACTAAAGAGTAAATAATATAGAATTGTTATTTCTTTATAAAATGCTTATTATTAGAAAACTGTTGATTTAAAAAGTGACGTGTGACATTCTTAATGTATGTATTGGTGTAACATAAGCAGGATGGATCAGCACCATACTCCATATTGAACCTGTAAAAATAAAACGTGATATGTAGGAGAGAATCTTGTTAGAAAAATTGGGGAATCTAAAAGAATAGAATATTTGTTTTTCAGGTAAATTCAGTTCAAATATAACTTGGCCATTTGTGACATGAAAATATAGCATTAATTGTGATGAAATTGGACATTTTTGAGCTGAAAACATAGTTCATATGAGCATCAACATGTTGAACAGAACTGAAATCCTGTAAATTTGCAGAACTTGTATTTACCAACACAAAGTTCATTTGGGGATTCACTTCTATTGATTTCTTATGCACAAAGACAGAAATAAGACCTCTAAGCAAATTTTAGCCGATACATCTACACATTATTACGAACGTTTTACTAACTTTCTCATTGTTTTTTTACTCTTTTATATCATAGCGGCATGTTCCATTTATGTGATTGTTTGTTTTACACAATCTTAAACTTGGACTCCAGTAGTTTTAGTCACTGTTTCCTTTTCAGATTATTTTTTCATGCCCTTCCTGTCCAGTGAAAATCACATTTCCCCCTAAATGTGTTCATTTCAGCGATAAACAAAGGATCGAGTGTTACTTTTAGCGTCATTCAGGTGGAACTAATACAACCTGGAAATAAACCACCATGTCTGTTTTATGTAACTCATTCACACAGGATGAGTCACGTTTATTTTTGCCTCAAATTTCCTGATGTTAAGGCCGGATTCACCATTAACGGATAACTGTTAGTGGATGGAAAACAAAAAAACGTTTAAACTTTAAAGGATTAAAATACTTATACTAATCCTTAAATTTGCTGATGTATTTCGAATATGACCATTAAAAGGACAATTGTTTTTTAGTGTTTGTTTTATTGTTGTGTATAGATCTTGTATGAGGGCAACCATGTAATACCTATTGTTTATTGCACTTTCCTTATAACTTGTACAGTGAAGACAGATTGATGTGATTCTTGCTGACAAATTTTTAACTTTTTTAACCCTTTAAGCACCAAAGTCGCAATGTGACAAGCAACTTAACTGAATGAAACAGACCATAGTTCCAGATAGCTGTCCCCCTTCAATCCTAACACCATTCCAGGACATGTTTCTATCCAAAGTGAAAAATAAAATCCAGTTTGAAAGGCGTGGTCCCGAGTTGGTTTAGTAAGCAAGTAATTGAAGTTTATTTAGCTTTAGTTTTGATAGATAAGGACAGATTCGGCTACTCTGCTGCTTGGTTAAAAAGCAACTAAAACTGACTGCATTTTAATTTCTACTCATGTTTAAGTTCATTTATTTTAAGGATAACATGACAAAACAAAAACAAAACTCCTTTGAAATATGTGCAAAGTAAAATTTTACCAAAAAGTTACGCAATCCAATATGGCTTCCACCCTGTGATGTCACAATATGCAAATTAGACGAGTAAATTTGCTCCCATCATAAACTTTGTGTCATACCCAATATTTTTGTCATTTACAGTATGACTTTATCTCCAACCACTTCCGAACTACAGGGTTTTGAAACCTTGATTAACTCTTTTATATATAAACTAGAAGCACTTGGAGAGCGCAGACCTCCGCCAAAGCAGATCAGTGGCCCCAACCCCAATCACCACCAAAATTTAATCATTTGTTCCTTGTGCCAGTATAAACATTTCCTGAAATTTTCATGCAAATCCGTCCATAACTTTTTGAGTTATCTTGCACACAGACAGACAGACAAACCAACGCCGACAAAAACAGAACCTCCTTGGCAGAGGTAACTATTTATTTTGTCAGTATATAGATCACATGCCTCACACACTGATATTGAACTCATGCATTTAAGCCATCACTAGAACATGCATGAACACACCACACACTGCAGAACTAGGAACAGTGGGGATTCCATATAAAGCACCCCTGGAGCAAATCATAATAAATCTAACTAGAAGCACTCAGAGAGCGCAGACCTCCGCCAAGGCTGATCAGTGGCCCTCCCCATGGCCCCCCCACGCCAAGGAGGTTATGTTTTTGCCAGGGTTTGTTTGTTTGTTTGTCTGTCCGTTAGTGTGCAACATAACTCAAAAAGGTATGGACAGATTTTGATGAAATTTTCAGGGTTTGTTGGAAATGGGCCCCCCCGTGGGCCCCCCCACCCCCGATCACCACCAAAATTGAATCATTTCTTCCTTATCCTATTTCCAACAAACCCTGAAAATTTCATCAAAATCTGTCCATAACTTTTTGAGTTATGTTGCACACTAACGGACAGACAGACAGACAAACAAACAAACAAACCCTGGCAAAAACATAACCTCCTTGGCGGAGGTAATAATAATACATTTTACTTATAGGCACCTTTCTTGGCACTCAAGGACACCGTACAGTTAACAAGAAGAGTATAAAACAAGCAATAAAACTTAAGACTAAATTTAAAAATAAAACTGGACAATGTAATTGTGATCATGCCTTGTTCTAGGGCACGTCAGCCAACAAGTTTCTGCCAGTCTGAACTGGGAAGTGAACCGGCGATCCTTCAGTCACAAGCCGATTCAAATTTTTTATTTTTTTTTGCTTAATTCAAGATTTTTTTTTGCACAATTTAAATTTTCTTTTGCTCAATTCAAGATTTTTTTTAAACTCAATTCAAGATTTTTTTTTTTCCTTAATTCAAGATTTTATTTGCTCAATTCAAGATTTTTTTTTCTTTATTCAAGAGTTTTTTGCTTGATTCAAGTTTTTTTTTGTGCTTAATTCAGGTTTTTTATTTTTTTGTTCGCTTAATTCAAGATTTTTTGTGTAATTTAAGATTCTTTTGCTTAATTCAAGGTGTTTTTTTTTTTGCTTAATTCAAGATTTTTTTTTGTTGAATTCAAGTTTTTTTTTTATTAATTCAAGATTTTTTTTTTTTTGCTCAATTTAAAAAAAAATTTTGTGCTTAATTTAAGATTTTTTTGCATAATTTAAGTTTTCTTTTGCTCAATTCAAGATTTTTTTAAAACTCAATTCAAGATTTTTTTTCTTAATTCAAGATTTTTTTGCTCAATTCAATATTTTTTTCTTTATTCAAGAGTTTTTTGCTTGATTAAAGGTTTTTTTTTTTTTTTGTTTAATTCAAGGTTGTTGTTGTTTTATTTTTTTTTCCTTAATTCAAGATTTTTTTTTCATAATTTAATATTTTTTTGCTTAAATCATGATATTTTTTTGTGCTTAATTCAAGATTTGTTTTTTTTTGCTTAATTCACGCCAAAAAATCTGCCAGTGGAACAAGTGAAAATTATCTTTGTAAGATTTCTTGAAAGAAAATTTTCAATATCTATTGTTTAAAAATAAGTTCTTATATCTCACTGAACAAGTTACTCTTCAGATGATTATGTCTTATTTTAAGTGCGATGCGATATTTTGACTAGAAATGAAAAAAAATACACTTGGTAAGATTTAGATTTTTGCAGTGTTCAGCATTTGGAGCCTGAAAACCTGTTCAACACTGTAAGAAAACACAAGCGTGGATGTGCGAACTACTCATGTATTCATGTCTTCATTAGGTTGCTCACCTCATACGCCGCATCAGTGACTCACCGCAAATAGAAAATGAAGAATAAAAGTTTTGTGTGGCCACTCAGCTGCACAGATCACTTTCTCATCAGCAGCCAAATTACTCCCAAGGTTTTCAATTTAGCCCAGCTGGAGCGCCGCCAGCTTTCTTCACCCAAACATTATTTATGTCGCAGGAGAAAAATCACACGGCGGTACGACAACAGGCCCGGCTCTGACTCTGCCAGGTAGGTGTTTACGCTCATTACTAAAGGGTCCAGATTCGACACACACTCGAAATGAAGTTGTTCTGAAGCCCAAATAAATCACTGATGTCTTCTGCAGGAGATAGCTGCTCCTGTAGCTCATATCTGCTTTTTTTCTATTAAACTCCGTACACATTTTTCTTCCTGTAAAATGACTCATGTGCGTGAAGAATCTGCAGTTTGTTTCCCTTCCTTGCTGCTATAATTATCTCTGCTGTGGAGGTTATGTATTTCACCCATGTTTGTTTGTGGGTTTGTGTTCTCAGCAGGATTACGCAAAAACTACAGCACCGAGGAGGGGCTCCGATTTTGGCGGACATCCCTAAAACAGTGGTTCCCGACCACGGTGCCGGAAGTGTGCCATGAGAAATCATCAGGTGTGCCGTGGAAGATCGTCCAATTTCACCTGATTGGTACTTTAACCCTTTCATGCATACTGGTCACTAGACCTGTAACGGTACACGTACCGAACCGTTTCAGTACACACCTGTTCGGTTCGGTACACAGCTGTACCAAAACGGCACAGTCTGATGAGAAAAAGAAAAAGGACTGAAAGACGTTGTTTGATGCAGAACTTTAAATCCGCACAAGTTTCACATGGACATATTGAAGGATGCACACATTGACCTGAAATATGAAATAGCAGCTGATATAAGGTAAAAAAAAAACAACAAATATGATGTGAACCTGGAAGGAAGAGACTGAAGACCCTCCACCATCAGTACAGTCCAGTTTGGGATCAGTTCAGGTTCAGGTGAAAGACAACAACGAGGAAAAAGATGTTAACCCTCCGGTATCCAGGTGCGCCTTTTAGGCACACTTTGCACTTCGTGTTAAAAAACTTCATATTATTTTTCACATTTTAAATAAGGTTAGAATTCAAAAGTTGTTCATTTTTGCATGATCTTTAAAATTCTGTCCACCAACTAAAATGTGCACATTGTAAACAAAAGAAAATTACCAGACTAGCATCTGTCTCCCAAGTGTGCCTAAAATGCACTATTTCTTCCATTTGATATGTGTGATTAGGGCTGACCTTGATTTACAAAAATAAAATCAAATTAGAGCAGAAAAATAAAACAATATATAATATTTAATAGTTTGATTTATAGGTGTGCATTTTATGCACACTTGGTGACAGATGCTAGTATGTTGAACATTTTACCTTGTGCCAAAAATAACAATGCAAATGAACCAATGTTGGAGTTAATCACTGACATATGCCAGGATGAAAAAATCAAATAATATGTGATCCGCTTTTTATGTAGTATATTGAAAATTTTTTTTTTGTTTTTTGTTTTTTGCATCCAAAAAAAAGGTTTGTTTACATTACAAACATGGCATTTAAAGGGTTAAAAAATATGACAATTATTGAGTATTTGGTATTTTTATTTACGGCTCAAGTTGATGAAATAGAAAAAAGTGTAAAAGAATTAAAAACAAACTGTATGAAAAATGTTTTGACATTATTCCACAAGTGTGCCAAAAAGGCACACTTGGTGCTTAGTAAGGGCCTTGGTGGACGGGATACCGGAGGGTTAATAAGACGGACGCTGTTTACCGCCTATGAACTATGGTAGTTCTAAAACACTGACACTAGCTCTGTCTGTGTCTCTCTCTCACACACACACGCTGTATAACAAAGGAGTAGAACCTGGAGTTGGACGTTGAAAGTATATAAAGTTTCACTTTCATTTCACGCCAACGTTAGTTATATTAGTTATGGACCCCCCCACCCCCCTGGCTCCGACCAAAAAACAAAAAAAAAAACCAAAAACATCCCCCTGACAAATCGCACCCTGCACAATCACTCTCACGTACACAAAGTGTCTTAAAAAGTTTGTTATCTGTCCTAAAATAAATAATTCAGTTAATTTTTTGTTGTCAATGTTGCTCTTCAGTTTGTTTAAACAGAATACCAGTTTGTCCTCTTGTTAATGTTGCACTTCATGTGGAATTTTTTTTGTATTTTTCTGCAGAATGCAAACTGACAGAACTGTGATTAGATTTTTCTTGTTTGTTCAAAAGTACCTTTCAGGGAAAAGTGCAATACTAATGTTTAAAATACATTTAGTAATATTAATAATTAATTTTATTTTCTATTTGATTTATAGCAGCAGAATTATATTATTCCTGTTTTTCTATATTCCATTGTGTCCAAAAATTGGGGAAAAATTTTCAAAACTTCATAAATGTATTAAAGACATTTTGAGGGGTTTTCTTTCTTCCCGTACCGAACCGAAAAAAAAACGAACCGTGGCTTTCAAAACCGAAAACGTACCGAACCGAAAATTTTGTGTACCGTTGCAGGCCTACTGGTCACTCCAGCGGACAGTTATTCGACAGCTGTTTTCTTGTATATTCATGGGTTTTGTTGTTTTAGTTCCAAATCAGTTAACACAGTCGACACTTATGCATCATCTCATACACTGACATTCAGACCATTACTGTGACTTTCCTGTTCTTGATAAGGCAAATGTATTCGTATAGTACATTTCATACACATGCTTTAACAAAAATGGAAAAGACAGGTTAAAAACACACAATTACAATTAAACATAATCAATAAACATAAATAGTAATCAATGAAAATAAAATAAAAAAGTGCAGATCGAACACTCACAGTTGTGATATAAATCTGATCTGCAGTAACATGTTGAGTGTAAATCAATTGCTACTTGTTATTAGACTTTAACCCTTTCATGCACGAATTATGAGAACCTTAATCAAAATTTTTTCCTGAGTGTTTTTATTCTTCTTCAGGCATGAAAAAAACGATGCAACATAAAATTTTCTTCTGAAAAATAAATAAAAAAAATTAAATTAAATTAAAATAATAGAAAAAAAATGTAAAAAAAAATATACAAAAAAACATAATAATGAAAAAAAAAAATTCTTATGGACCTATTTTTCATGAAGTTGCAAAAATGTCCACTCAGCTGGACACCACACGTTTAATTTTTGACGCACAGAAACATGTATTTACTAATAAATTGTGTGAAAACTATGGGGAGGTCTTGTGATTCTGGGGGTTTATGCTCAGGAGAGATCTACATAATGTTACCAGTTCATGTCAGAAAAGATATGTAGTGTCTTAAAACTTTAATAAAGTTATGTGTGAAAAAAAAACAACGAAAACAACAAAATCTATGAATATACAGGGTGGGGAAGCAAAATTTACAATATTTTGAGGCAGGGATTGAAAGACAGTGTATGACCAATTAGTTTATTGAAAGTCATGAGAATTTATTTGCCACAAGAAAATTTGAGCTGAATCTGAGCTTTTATGAACATCGACACGAGCAGTGAATTAAATACAGGAGAATACTTGATTTACACAGAAAAAAAAAAAAACAAAATACAGAGGATAATGCCATATCTTTGCTGAAAAATTCACTTTATCTTCCGTTTTCTCTGTTTTGATATAACCTTTAAAATGAACTGTGTTTCATGAACATCTATATTAAATATAGGAAATTAAATATAGGAAAATACATGACTTACAGTGAAAAATGCAAAATATAGAGGATAATATGAGCATCAATGGTGATGAATCACTTAAGAAAGGTTAACTAGAAAGAAAAATAATTTGGAAACTGACACAAAACTAGCACTGGGTCTTTACGCGTTGAGTTCTCCACATAATTCTGTGCAATAAACCGTACACATATGTATAATCTGTGTTCATGTCTATATATTTACAGGGTGGGGAAGCAAAATTTACAATATTTTGAGGCAGGGATTGAAAGACAGTGTATGACCAATTAGTTTATTGAAAGTCATGAGAATTTATTTGCCACAAGAAAATTGACGTAATAGAAAATGTTTTTATTCTATGTGTCCTCCTTCTTTCTCAATAACTGCCTTCACACGCTTCCTGAAACTTGCGCAAGTGTTCCTCAAATATTCGGGTGACAACTTCTCCCATTCTTCTTTAATAGTATCTTCCAGACTTTCTTGTAATAGTTTTGCTCATAGTTATTCTCTTCTTTCCATTATAAACAGTCTTTATGGACACTGTAACTATTTTTGAAATCTCCTTTGGTGTGACGAGTGCATTCAGAAAATCACACACTCTTTGACGTTTGCTTTCCTGATTACTCATATGGGCAAAAGTTTCTGAAAAGGTATGGATAATAGTGTTAGGTATGATTATGACATCAATATATGTTTGGTTTCAAAACAATTGACGTAGTGCCTGCTGAGAAAAAACAACTAAATGTTCATTGTAAATTTTTCTTCCCCACCCTGTACACACAATGTTACATAAACATTTGGTAACAGGCAGAATATAGTTAAAATTTTGGAGTTTGGAACTAAAATTTGAACAATTTCTATCTACAATATTACATCTCTTATTATTAACACTACTACAGATCACAGTGGATCCATAAATGCACAAAACATTTAGTAACAGGCAGAATATTGTTGAAATTTTGCACATTTCAGGTTGTTCTTATTTGTTTATATTCATGTATTTATTTTCATTTTATTGTGAAAGAATAGTTTTGTAAATGTAAATATTTCCACAGTGTAATTCAATTTTTTCCACATAATTTTTTCCACAGAAAATTTGTAGTTGTCGTTATTGTGTTGTTATTTTTACTTGAGATCACATTGGTCTGTATGTGGAACCTGAACCAAAAACCAAAACCAAAGCTGTAGAATAGCTGTCCACTGTAGTGACCAGTATGCATGAAAGGGTTAATTAAATGAAAATGTAATCAATTTTGTGAGAAGATCAAATTTTTCAAAATCAAATTAGCAAAACTAGAAAAGCACTCGGAGAGCACAGACCTCCGCCAAGTACAAAAATTCCCCACATAATCGGTGATACAAATCCTACATTTATTTTTACCTCCGCCAAGGAGGTTATGTTTTTGCCAGGGTTTGTTTGTTTGTTTGTTTGTCTGTCCGTTAGTGTGCAACATAACTCAAAAAGTTATGGACAGATTTTGATGAAATTTTCAGGGTTTGTTGGAAATGGGATAAGGAAGAAATTATTAAATTTTGGTGTTGATCGGGGGTGGGGGGGCCCACGGGGGGGCCCATTTCCAACAAACCCTGAAAATTTCATCAAAATCTGTCCATAACTTTTTGAGTTATGTTGCACACTAACGGACAGACAAACAGACAGACAAACAAACAAACAAACAAACAAAAAAACCCTGGCAAAAACATAACCTCCTTGGCGTGGGGGGGCCCACAGGGGGGGCCACTGATCAGCCTTGGCGGAGGTCTGCGCTCTCCGAGTGCTTTTCTAGTTTAAAATAAAATCCGCCTTCTGGATCAGATCCGGATCAGCCTTTGAAATGTGATAGAGGACCCCATTGTCAATTCCTGAGTTAAATTTCATGAGTTTTGGTCAATAATTAAGCGAGATATTGGGAAACGAAAATTTTGGCCCAATTTACCACAATGTTAACGAAAATTTCAAAGTGATCCAGAATCCAGGATTTCTTCCGGATCACCCCCAAAAGTTAATCATTTCTTCCTTATCCCATTTCCAACAAACCCTGAAAATTTCATCAAAATCTGTCCATAACTTTTTGAGTTATGTTGCACACTAATGGACAAACAAACAGACAGACAGACAAACAAACCCTGGCAAAAACATAACCTCCTTGGCGGAGGTAAAAAAAAATCCTGACCTGATTGAGAAAAACAGATGTCATTTTTGGATTTAGCGGTGCAAAATGGTCCTAATTCAGTTGAGGAAAAACCTAGACAACTTGCAAAAAACATTTTTTTGTAACCCAGTGTAATCCTTCCCAAGGCATGCTGGGAGATCTGAGAAGTGGTTTGAACAGCAGGGTGCAGCTGTTCGCCACCACTGGATCGGATGTCCCGGCCCGCGTTGTGATTGGTCCGGCGCCGGTCCAGGCCTGTTAACACTGTTCACGCTCCTGTGTGTGTCGACAGGTGTGAGGCCAAGGCTGGAGGAGGAAGAGGAGGAAGAGGAAGAGGTGACTGACGGTCTGGTTCTGTGTAAGGTGACTCCACTTTCAGGGTAATCAACCAAAGGAAATGACACACACTTAATTACAGACTAGATGGCGATAGCAGAGTGGAACCAGCCAAACATGTTACACTGGGGAGTGTGTTTTCTCTGCTGGAGATAGAAGAGCGTATTTTTGTCTTTCAAGTACTCCGACCCTCTGTAAAAGGAAATGAGTCACAGGCTGTGGACGCTGAGGTGCAGAACAGCAGCGGTGAAGCACAAGTAGTGTTTCTGTGACAGAGTACAAAGAGCTTGTACTGAGGCTGTAAAGCGCAGGTGAAATGTTCCATCCTTGAAGCTGTTCTGCACTGAGACACTGTGTACGGCTGTGGCATTGAGAGGAAAAAAAAAAAAAAAAAACCTCTGAAATGACACAGAAAACCATCTCCGCTTCCTTTTATTATCCAGTACATTCAAGGAATTCACAAATTCATCTGCGAAACCTTCACATTCACCTGGACGTTGACAATGGAATCAGCCACGTGGGTGTTTTTGAATGGTTTCGCTGCAACTGGACTGACAGACGTTATGACAACAGGTGATGATCTGAACCCACAAAGACCCAGTGCTGCTATTGTGGCACGTCCCAAATGAATGGTTTCTATTTTTAACCTTTCTTTTTTTTTTTTTCACATGTTCATGAACATAAAATACAACAAACAGTACAGCAAGGCCAGTTCAGGATTAAAGTATTTAACAGAAAATATCCATAAATAATACGATAAAAGGAAAATAAGGGTGTCACATGACCTTTTCAGCGCTCATGTCTGTTTTTAAATCTAATCCATTTATCCCATTTTCTACCAAACTCATCTTTTTTTAATCTTAAGGTATAAGTCATTTTTTTCATTTTTAATTTTTTTAAATTTTTAACCTTTTTTTTTTTTTACATGTTCATGAACATAAAATACAACAAACAGTACAGCAAGGCCAGTTCAGGATTAAAGTATTCGACAGAAAATATCCATAAATAATACAATAAAAGGAAAATAAGGGTGTCACATGACCTTTTCAGTGCTCATGTCTTTGTTTTTAAATCCAATCCATTTATCCTATTTTCTACCAAACTCACCTTTTTTTTAATCTTAAGGTATAAGTCATTTTTTCATTTTTACATTTTTTTATTTTTAGCCTTTTTTTTTTTTTTTTTTACATGTTCATGAACATAAAATACAACAAACAGTACAGCAAGGCCAGTTCAGGATTAAAGTATTCAACAAAACATATCCATAAATAATACAATAAAAGGAAAATAAGGGTGTCACATGACCTTTTCAGTGCTGGTATCTTTGTTTTTAAATCCAATCCATTTATCCTATTTTCTACCAAACTCACCTTTTTTTTAATCTTAAGGTATAAGTCATTTTTTTCATTTTTACATTTTTTTATTTTTAGCCTTTTTTTTTTTTTTTTTTTTACATGTTCATGAACATAAAATACAACAAACAGTACAGCAAGGCCAGTTCAGGATTAAAGTATTCAACAAAACATATCCATAAATAATACGATAAAAGGAAAATAAGGGCGTCACATGACCATTTCAGTGCTCATGTCTTTGTTTTTAAATCTCATCCATTTATCCTATTTTCTACCAAACTCATCTTTTTTTTAATCTTAAGGTATAAGTCATTTTTTCATTTTTAAATTTTTTTATTTTTAACCTTTTTTTTTTTTTTTTAACATGTTCATGAACATAAAATACAACAAACAGTACAGCAAGGCCAGTTCAGGATTAAAGTATTCAACAAAACATATCCATAAATAATACAATAAAAGGAAAATAAGGGCGTCACATGACCTTTTCAGCGCTCATGTCTGTTTTTAAATCTAATCCGTTTATCCCATTTTCTACCAAACTCATCTTTTTTTTAATCTTAAGGTATAAGTCATTTTTTTTATTTTTAACCTTTCTTCTTTTTTTTTTACATGTTCATGAACATAAAACACAACAAACAGTACAGCAAGGCCAGTTCAGGATTAAAGTATTCAATAAAAGATATCCATAAATAATACAAACAAAGGAAAATAAGGGTGTCACATGACCTTTTCAGTGCTCATGTCTTTGTTTTTAAATCCAATCCATTTATCCTATTTTCTACCAAACTCACCTTTTTTTTAATCTTAAGGTATAAGTCATTTTTTCATTTTTACATTTTTTTATTTTTAACCTTTTTTTTTTTTTTTTTACATGTTCATGAACATAAAATACAACAAACAGTACAGCAAGGCCAGTTCAGGATTAAAGTATTTAACAAAACATATCCATAAATAATACAATAAAAGGAAAATAAGGGCGTCACATGACCATTTCAGCGCTCATGTCTGTTTTTAAATCTAATCCATTTATCCCATTTTCTACCAAACTCATCTTTTTTTTAATCTTAAGGTATAAGTCATTTTTTTTTATTTTTAACCTTTCTTCTTTTTTTTTTACATGTTCATGAACATAAAACACAACAAACAGTACAGCAAGGCCAGTTCAGGATTAAAGTATTCAATAAAAGATATCCATAAATAATACAAACAAAGGAAAATAAAGGCGTCACATGACCATTTCAGCGCTCATGTCTTTGTTTTTAAATCTAATCCATTTATCCTATTTTCTACCAAACTCATCTTTTTTTTAATCTTAAGGTATTAGTCATTTTTTCATTTTTTTTTTTTAATTTTTAACCTTTCTTTTTTTTTCAAATGTTCATGAACATAAAATACAACAAGCAGTACAGCAAGGCCAGTTCAGGATTAAAGTATTCAACAAAACATATCCATATATAATACAATAAAAGGAAAATAAGGGTGTCACCATGACTTAATTTGATTCTGATTTGAATTGATAAAGCACTTTGTGACTCTGTCTGTGAAAAGTGCTCTATAAATAAAATTTACTTTACTTACCTTTTCAGTTCTCATGTCTGTTTTTAAATCTAATCCATTTATCACATTTTCTATCAAACTCATCTTTTTTTTAATCTTAACATATAAGTCTTTTTTTTAACCTTTCTTAAGTGATTATATCACCATTTAGTCTAATATTAGGCTCAGTATTGTGCCTTTTTTTTTTTTTTTAAATCAAGGTCTGTTTCATTCTTATTTTTCAAATGTCTACGAAGAAACATACAACTTGAACATGAAACTGTTGTATCCAGTTCCTATCCAACTGCACCCCCACCCCACTCCACCCACCCTTAGTACTGGACCTTTGTTAAGTTTATATACAGCCGGACATAATATACTTACATACAAAAATATATAAACCCTCTTCCCCCCGTGTATATATGAACAGACACACACACACATATATATACCTTTTTACTTTTTTTTTTTTTTTTTAACCCTCTGGTATCCGGGTGCGCTTTTTAGGCACACTTTGCACTTTGTGTTAAAAAACTTCATATTATTTTTCACAATTTAAATAAGGTTAGAATTCAAAAGTTGTTCATTTTTGCATGATCTTTAAAATTCTGGACACCAACTAAAATGTGCACATTGTAAACAAAAGAAAATTACAAGACTAGCATCTGTCTCCCAAGTGTGCCTAAAACGCACTATTTCTTCCATTTGATATGTATGATTAGGGCTGACCTTGAGTTGCAAAAATAAAATCAAATTACAGCAGAAAAATAAATCAATATATAATATTTAATAATTTGATTTATAGGTGTGCATTTTTAGCACACTTGGTAACAGATGCTAGTAATTTTGAACATTTGACCTAGTGCCAAAAATAATGATGCAAATTAACTAGTGTTGGAGTTTATCATTGACATATGCCAGGATGAAAAAATCAAATAATATGTGATCCACTTTTTATGTAGTATATTGAAAAAAATATATTTTTTGTTTTTTTTGCATAAAAAAAAAGGTTTGTTTACATTACAAACACGACATTTAAAGGGTTAAAAAATGTGACAGTTATTGAGTATTTGGTATTTTTATTTACGGCTCAAGTTGATGAAATAGAAAAAAGTGTAAAACAATTAAAACCAAACTGTATGAAATTTTTTTTTTTGACATCATTCCACATGTGTGCCAAAAAGGCACACTTGGTGCTTAGTAAGGGCCTTGCTGGACGGGATACCAGAGGGTTACATTTATTCATTTATTTTTAATTTTCTTTCCCTTTATTTATTTATTTGTATGTGAACTTACAAATATGCATGTGTATCTATCTATCTATCTATCTATCTATCTATCTATCTATCTATCTATCTATCTATCTATCTATCTATCTATCTATCTATCTATCTATCTATCTATCTATCTATCTATCTATCTATCTATCTATCTATCAGGGGTTTCAAATTAACACATTAATGCGGATTAATCCACCATCCTGATTAATCTGATTAAAGTTTTTAACGTAATTAACCCATCTGCAGCTCAGAATGACTCTGAACGTCTCTGGCAAATGCATTTCAAGCAGTTTGTCCAAGTAGAGTTAGCGTCATGCATGAATAAATGGTCAGTTGATCCGGTAGTGACAGGCAGCAGAACCAACCCATAAAGATGGAAGACACAAACAGCACATTGGCTCTGGATGGAAATATGAGGACAAAAAAAAAAACAAAAAAACAAGATGGAACAGTTTTTTCAAGTTGTTTTATTTCAAGTCGTTTTGTTGAAACTACTGAAGATGTTTAAAAAAAAATGTTAAGTGCATATATATTCCCTTCCTTCTTGAGTATGCTTGCTCATGCGAAATGAAACACAATTAATATAGATTAAAAATAAATGATATTTAATTGTGATTAATCAAAATTAATCCATAGCAATGCTGTGATTAATCTGATTAAAGATTTGAACCCTTTCATGCATAAGCAAAATTTACAATGAACATTTACTTGTTTTTTCTCAGCAGGCACTACGTCAATTGTTTTGAAACCAAATATATATTGATGTCATAATCATACCTAACACTATTATCCATACCTTTTCAGAAACTTTTGCCCATATGAGTAATCAGGAAAGCAAACGTCAAAGAGTGTGTGATTTGCTGAATGCACTCGTCACACCAAAGGAGATTCAAAAATAGTTGGAGTGTCCATAAAGACTGTTTATAATGGAAAGAAGAGAATGACTATGAGCAAAACTATTACGAGAAAGTCTGGAAGATACTATTAAAGAAGAATGGGAGAAGTTGTCACCCGAATATTTGAGGAACACTTGCGCAAGTTTCAGGAAGCGCGTGAAGGCAGTTATTGAGAAAGAAGGAGGACACATAGAATAAAAACATTTTCTATTATGTCAATTTTCTCATGGCAAATAAATTCTCATGACTTTCAATAAACTAATTGGTCATACACTGTCTTTTATTGTTTTAGTTCCATATCAGCCAACACAGTGGACGCTTATGCTTATGCAAAGTTTATACTTCTTCTTACTCCTTTTCGACCATGCAAAATTCAGACTTATATGTGCTTGAAGACAGATTCTGTCCATTTAAATGTTATTTTTTTTTGTGTCTTAATTTGCTTTGTTATGTCTTATTTTCTTTGCATGTTCGAAATAAAATTAAAAAAAAAAAAAAAAAGCATCATCCCATACATTGTAATTCATACCATTACTGTAACTTTGCTGTTCTTGATAAATCTGATCTGCACTAACATGTGAGTGTAAATCAATTGCTTGTTATTGTTAACAGACTGTAATTAACCATTTTTCTTAAACAAAAAGGGTTTTTTTTATGCATATTATCTCTATAAAGTGATTCATAACTAATATTAGAGTATGTTAAAATGTGACAAAACATCAGGTTAGCAGCATTAAAAAAATTTATTTCATAGTTTCCACTTAGTGTATCAGTAAATACATGTTTCTTTGCTTCAAAAATTAACCCTTTCATGCATAAGTCACTCCAGTGGACAGTTCTTCTCCAGCTGTTCTCTTGTACATTAATGGGTTTAGTTGTTTTAGTTCCATATCAGCCAACACAGTGGACACTTATGCATCATCTCATATCCTGACATTCATACCATTACTGTAACTTTGCTGTTCTTGATAAACCTGATCTGCACTAACATGTTTGAGTGTAAATCAGTTGTTATTTGTTAGACAAGAAGGTTTTTTTTTTGCACATTATCTCGATGAAGTGAGGAATTAATAGCATTAGAATATGTTAAAATGTGAGACGACATCAGATTAGCAGCATTAAACATGTTTTGTTTTTTTTTCACTGTTTTCATATCCCTCTCTGATATTGGATTTTAAACATGTGTTTCTTTACTTCAAAAATTAAATGCATGGATATATTTGTGACTCCACAGAAAAAAAAAACAACTTGTTCGCGTTGTTTTTTTCATGCCTAAGGAGGAATAAAAACACTGACGAAAAAAATCTTGACTAAGGTTCTCACAA
The DNA here is from genome assembly GCF_902148855.1 of Sphaeramia orbicularis. Lineage (NCBI taxonomy): Eukaryota > Metazoa > Chordata > Actinopteri > Kurtiformes > Apogonidae > Sphaeramia > Sphaeramia orbicularis. Next base: position 32,126,923 of record NC_043976.1, read on the forward strand.
TTAATACATGAAAGGGTTAAATGCATGATGTCCAGCTGAGTGGATATTTTTTGCAACTCCATGAAAAATAGGTTTATTAAAAAATTCTCGATCGTCCCTTATGAAACAAAATATATGGCAATATATTGAAAAATATAATGCATTATATTAAAAAATACATTTCCATATATGGGAAAGTAGTGCATATATTTTCCAATATACTGCAATATATGCTTTAATCATATATTGATACATATAAAACATATATTGCAATGGAGACAAAAACTGCCCTATATTTTTACATATAGTTTTATTGAAACTCAATTTCTTTCCATTGACACAAGTTTACATAAAGGAGATATTTATCAACACTTACATTACTTGGTATGCATAATAACATATTTCATGAAAATATGCATCGTGATATACATGAAAAAAGTGTTAACTGAAAAAAGATGCCTTCTTAGTCATTTTGGCAACATAGGATGAAAAAGACTATATATATATATATATATATATATATATACGAGGGCCGTTCAATAAGTTCATGGCCTCACCCAGAACAACACAGACTGATAATTTATATTTTATTATTCAACATAATCTCCATTTACAGCAATGCACTTGGTCCATCGATGTTCAAGCATCACTATCCCATCACGAAAGAATGTAACATCCTGTATTATAACAACCAGTATTTCTGGGTGAGGCCATGAACTTATTGAACGGCCCTTGTATGTAAATATATATATATATATATATACCTATTTTTTGAAGTGTATTATTAAATATATAATTACATATATTTAGTATTACACTAGACAATATATGTATGTATATATGCATACATGCATTATGAAGTGTATTACTAAATATATAATGACATATTTACATATATAAGTAAATATATTGTCATATATGTTTCAATATATGGAAGGTGGCAATTCCCTATGTGTTTTTCAATATACTGTAATATAACACAAAATATATTGACACAATATATTATTCTGTATATTTTGAATATAAATATATATTTTACAGTAATACATTTTTCAGTCAGTAATATATTGACAGTCAAAATATAGAGAAATATATTTTCTTTGCATAAGGGATATTGTTGTTTTTTCAGGCATAAAGAGGAATAAAAACACTCTGGAAAAATAACTCGATTAGGGTCAAAAAATTGTATTGAAAATCTCTCTGAAGGGACATTTTAGAGACAATTTGAGCCACATTTTTACTTTTACATTCATTTTTGCTTCAGTTGGACCATAAGGGATTATCCAAAACAAGGAGCTACTTTATATTGAAATCAACGCTGGCATGGCAATCAATTAAAATTTTCTCTCTGACTGGACATTACTGTGTTTGGACTCATTAAGGTTGTCATAATTCATGCATGAAAGGGTTAACGGACAGCACTAATATAAACTGTGTGTGTGTTTGGGAGTGAATTCCCTTCTTCTTCTTCTCAGTGTCATGTGTTCCACACTCAGATCCTACAGTTGTTTTCCTTCTTGATTGGATCATGTCCACAGGTCGTTAGTGCTTATCAGGTGCATCTGCCAGGTTTCTCCTCACCTGGCTGTAATTGGTCAGTTGAAGTCTTTAAAAGTAGACTGCCCCTCCCACCTCAGTTTGCCCCACCCACATCCTGATCACTGACTCCCATTTTCAGTACTGTTTAAGGCCCATGGTTTTGTTTAATCTGTCTCAGTGGGTGATTATAAATTATATTTTCAGTCTCCTTTTTCTTTTTCCTTTATTTGTTTGACTCCTTTTCATGGTTTTTGTGCAGTTTGTTTTGTTGTTTAACTTTATTTATAACCAGTCCTTCTTCGGTTCTGTTTCTTGCTTTTGTATCACACCTCGCCGCAAGTCCACAAATCCAACAGGTAAGAACACAGATTATATTTTCTTCAGGAAATGTGCACATGTCTAGTTCATTTTATTACCTGGCCCTAAATCAGTGGTTTCCAACCTTTTTTAGTTTGTGATCCCTTGTTAACATCACAAATTTCTGGCAACCCCAGACTTTCAAAAGTAAGATTTTTTTTTTTTTTTTTTTTTAATAAAATTAATTAGTTTTTGATCATGTAATAGTTTGCTATACTATATTTGACGTGTAAAATCACAGTCTATTTTTGTGCTTTCATTGATATTTTCCTGTATCCTAAAAATTCAGGAAAAATCTGTAAAATAAACAGTGAAAAGTCTGTTAAATTACAGATTTTTTTTTTATTTTTTTTTACAGTGCATCACAAATTTCTGGCAACCCCAGACATTCAAAAGAGAGACTTTTTTGATTTTTTTTTTTGCTAAAATTAGTTTTTGATCATGTAGTAGTTTGCTATACTATATTTGACGTGTAAAATCAGTCTATTTTTGTGCTTTCATTGATATTTTCCTGTATCCTAAAAATTCAGGAAAAATCTGTAAAATAAACAGTGAAAAGTCTGTTAAATTACAGATTTTTTTTTTATTTTTTTTTTACAGTGCATCACAAATTTCTGGCAATCCCAGACATTCAAAAGAGAGACTTTTTTGATTTTTTTTTTTTGCTAAAATTAGTTTTTGATCATGTAGTAGTTTGCTATACTATATTTGACGTGTAAAATCACAGTCTATTTTTGTGCTTTCATTGATATTTTCCTGTATCTTAAAAATTCAGGAAAAATCTGTAAAATAAACAGTGAAAATTTTGTTAAATTACAGTTTTTTTTTTTTTACAGTGCATCACAAATTTCTGGCAACCACAGACATTCAAAAGAGACTTTTTTTTTTGCTAAAATTAGTTTTTGATCATGTAATAGTTTGCTATACTATATTTGACGTGTAAAATCACAGTCTATTTTTGTGCTTTCATTGATATTTTCCTGTATCCTAAAAATTCAGGAAAAATCTGTAAAATAAACAGTGAAAAGTCTGTTAAATTACAGATTTTTTTTTTTTTTTTTTTTACAGTGCATCACAAATTTCTGGCAACCCCAGACATTCAAAAGAGAGACTTTTTTTTTTTTTTTTTTGCTTAAATTAGTTTTTGATCATGTAATAGTTTGCTATACTATATTTGACGTGTAAAATCACAGTCTATTTTTGTGCTTTCATTGATATTTTCCTGTATCTTAAAAATTCAGGAAAAATCTGTAAAATAAAAAGTGAAAATTTTGTTAAATTACAGTTTTGTTTTTTTTTACAGTGCATCACAAATTTCTGGCAACCCCAGACATTCAAAAGAGAGACTTTTTTTTTTTTTTTTTTGCTTAAATTAGTTTTTGATCATGTAATAGTTTGCTATACTATATTTGACGTGTAAAATCACAGTCTATTTTTGTGCTTTCATTGATATTTTCCTGTATCCTAAAAATTCAGGAAAAATCTGTAAAATAAACAGTGAAAAGTCTGTTAAATTACAGTTTGTTTGTTTTTTTACAGTGCATCACAAATTTCTGGCAACCCCAGACATTCAAAAGAGAGACTTTTTTTTTTTTTTTTGCTTAAATTAGTTTTTGATCATGTAATAGTTTGCTATACTATATTTGACGTGTAAAATCACAGTCTATTTTTGTGCTTTCATTGATATTTTCCTGTATCCTAAAAATTCAGGAAAAATCTGTAAAATAAACAATGAAAAGTCTGTTAAATTGCAGTTTGTTTGTTTTTTTACAGTGCATCACAAATTTCTGGCAACCCCAGACATTCAAAAGAGAGACTTTTTTTTTTTTTTTTGCTTAAATTAGTTTTTGATCATGTAATAGTTTGCTATACTATATTTGACGTGTAAAATCACAGTCTATTTTTGTGCTTTCATTGATATTTTCCTGTATCCTAAAAATTCAGGAAAAATCTGTAAAATAAACAGTGAAAAGTCTGTTAAATTACAGATTTTTTTTTTTCTTTTTTTTACAGTGCATCACAAATTTCTGGCAACCCCAGACATTCAAAAGAGACTTTTTTTTGTTTTGTTTTGTTTTTTTGCTAAAATTAGTTTTTGATCATGTAATAGTTTGCTATACTATATTTGACGTGTAAAATCACAGTCTATTTTTGTGCTTTCATTGATATTTTCCTGTATCCTAAAAATTCAGGAAAAATCTGTAAAATAAACAGTGAAAAGTCTGTTAAATTACAGATTTTTTTTTTTTTTTTTTACAGTGCATCACAAATTTCTGGCAACCCCAGACATTCAAAAGAGAGACTTTTTTTTTTTTTTTGCTTAAATTAGTTTTTGCTCATGTAATAGTTTGCTATACTATATTTGACGTGTAAAATCACAGTCTATTTTTATGCTTTCATTGATATTTTCCTGTATCCTAAAAATTCTGGAAAAATCTGTAAAATAAACAGTGAAAAGTCTGTTAAATTACAGATTTTTTTTTTTTTTTTTTTTTTACAGTGCATCACAAATTTCTGGCAACCCCAGACATTCAAAAGAGAGACTTTTTTTTTTTTTTTTGCTAAAATTAGTTTTTGATCATGTAATAGTTTGCTATACTATATTTGACATGTAAAATCAGTCTATTTTTGTGCTTTCATTGATATTTTCCTGTATCTTAAAAATTCAGGAAAAATCTGTAAAATAAACAGTAAAAATTTTGTTAAATTACAGTTTTGTTTTGTTTTTACAGTGCATCACAAATTTCTGGCAACCCCAGACATTCAAAAGAGAGACTTTTTTTTTTTTTTTTTTTTGCTTAAATTAGTTTTTGATCATGTAATAGTTTGCTATACTATATTTGACGTGTAAAATCACAGTCTGTTTTTGTGCTTTCATTGATATTTTCCTGTATCCTAAAAATTCAGGAAAAATCTGTAAAATAAACAGTGAAAAGTCTGTTAAATTACAGATTTTTTTTTTTTTTTTTTACAGTGCATCACAAATTTCTGGAAACCCCAGACATTCAAAAGAGAGACTTTTTTTTTTTTGCTTAAATTAGTTTTTGATCATGTAATAGTTTGCTATACTATATTTGACGTGTAAAATCACAGTCTATTTTTGTGCTTTCATTGATATTTTCCTGTATCCTAAAAATTCAGGAAAAATCTGTAAAATAAACAGTGAAAAGTCTGTTAAATTACAGTTTGTTTGTTTTTTTACAGTGCATCACAAATTTCTGGCAACCCCAGACATTCATAAGAGAGACTTTTTTTTTTTTTTTTTGCTTAAATTAGTTTTGATCATGTAATAGTTTGCTATACTATATTTGACGTGTAAAATCACAGTCTATTTTTGTGCTTTCATTGATATTTTCCTGTATCCTAAAAATTCAGGAAAAATCTGTAAAATAAACAGTGAAAAGTCTGTTAAATTACAGTTTTTATTTTTTTTTTTTACAGTGCATCACAAATTTCTGGCAACCCCAGACATTCAAAAGAGAGACTTTTTTTTTTTTTTTTTTTCCTAAAATTAGTTTTTGATCATGTAATAGTTTGCTATACTATATTTGACGTGTAAAATCACAGTCTATTTTTGTGCTTTCATTGATATTTTCCTGTATCTTAAAAATTCAGGAAAAATCTGTAAAATAAACAGTGAAAAGTCTGTTAAATTACAGATTTTTTTTTTTTTACAGTGCATCACAAATTTCTGGCAACCCCAGACATTCAAGAGAGACTTTTTTTTTTTTTTTGCTAAAATTAGTTTTTGATCATGTAATAGTTTGCTATACTATATTTGACATGTAAAATCACAGTCTATTTTTGTGCTTTCATTGATATTTTCCTGTATCCTAAAAATTCAGGAAAAAACTGTAAAATAAACAGTAAAAATTTTTTTAAATTACAGTTTTGTTTTTTTTTTACAGTGCATCACAAATTTCTGGCAACCCCAGACATTCAAAAGAGAGACTTTTTTTTATTTTTTTTTGCTTAAATTAGTTTTTGATCATGTAATAGTTTGCTATACTATATTTGACGTGTAAAATCACAGTCTATTTTTGTGCTTTCATTGATATTTTCCTGTATCCTAAAAATTCAGGAAAAATCTGTAAAATAAACAGTGAAAAGTCTGTTAAATTACAGATTTTTTTTTTCTTTTTTTTACAGTGCATCACAAATTTCTGGCAACCCCAGACATTCAAAAGAGACTTTTTTTTGTTTTGTTTTGTTTTTTTGCTAAAATTAGTTTTTGATCATGTAATAGTTTGCTATACTATATTTGACGTGTAAAATCACAGTCTATTTTTATGCTTCCATTGATATTTTCCTGTATCTTAAAAATTCAGGAAAAATCTGTAAAATAAACAGTAAAAATTTTGTTAAATTACATTTTTGTTTTGTTTTTTAAAGTGCATCACAAATTTCTGGCAACCCCAGACATTCAAAAGAGAGACTTTTTTTTTTTTTTTTTGCTTAAATTAGTTTTTGATCATGTAATAGTTTGCTATACTATATTTGACGTGTAAAATCACAGTCTATTTTTGTGCTTTCATTGATATTTTCCTGTATCCTAAAAATTCAGGAAAAATCTGTAAAATAAACAGTGAAAAGTCTGTTAAATTACAGATTTTTTTTTTTCTTTTACAGTGCATCACAAATTTCTGGCAAACACAGACATTCAAAAGAGAGACTTTTTTTTTTTTTTTTGCTTAAATTAGTTTTTGATCATGTAATAGTTTGCTATACTATATTTGACGTGTAAAATCACAGTCTATTTTTGTGCTTTCATTGATATTTTCCTGTATCTTAAAAATTCAGGAAAAATCTGTAAAATAAACAATGAAAAGTCTGTTAAATTGCAGTTTGTTTGTTTTTTTACAGTGCATCACAAATTTCTGGCAACCCCAGACATTCAAAAGAGAGACTTTTTTTTTTTTTTTTTGCTTAAATTAGTTTTTGATCATGTAATAGTTTGCTATACTATATTTGACGTGTAAAATCACAGTCTATTTTTGTGCTTTCATTGATATTTTCCTGTATCCTAAAAATTCTGGAAAAATCTGTAAAATAAACAGTGAAAAGTCTGTTAAATTACATATTTTTTTTTTTTTTTTTTTACAGTGCATCACAAATTTCTGGCAACCCCAGACATTCAAAAGAGAGACTTTTTTTTTTTTTTTGCTTAAATTAGTTTTTGATCATGTAATAGTTTGCTATACTATATTTGACGTGTAAAATCACAGTCTATTTTTGTGCTTTCATTGATATTTTCCTGTATCTTAAAAATTCAGGAAAAATCTGTAAAATAAACAGTGAAAAGTCTGTTAAATTACAGATTTTTTTTTTTTTTACAGTGCATCACAAATTTCTGGCAACCCCAGACATTCAAGAGAGACTTTTTTTTTTTGTTGCTAAAATTAGTTTTTGATCATGTAATAGTTTGCTATACTATATTTGACGTGTAAAATCACAGTCTATTTTTGTGCTTTCATTGATATTTTCCTGTATCCTAAAAATTCAGGAAAAATCTGTAAAATAAGCAGTAAAAATTTTGTTAAATTACAGTTTTGTTTTGTTTTTACAGTGCATCACAAATTTCTGGCAACCCCAGACATTCAAAAGAGAGACTTTTTTTTTTTTTTTTTGCTTAAATTAGTTTTTGATCATGTAATAGTTTGCTATACTATATTTGACGTGTAAAATCACAGTCTGTTTTTGTGCTTTCATTGATATTTTCCTGTATCCTAAAAATTCAGGAAAAATCTGTAAAATAAACAGTGAAAAGTCTGTTAAATTACAGATTTTTTTTTTTTTTTTTACAGTGCATCACAAATTTCTGGAAACCCCAGACATTCAAAAGAGAGACTTGTTTTTTTTTTGCTAAAATTAGTTTTTGATCATGTAATAGTTTGCTATACTATATTTGACGTGTAAAATCACAGTCTATTTTTGTGCTTTCATTGATATTTTCCTGTATCCTAAAAATTCAGGAAAAATCTGTAAAATAAACAGTGAAAAGTCTGTTAAATTACAGTTTGTTTGTTTTTTTACAGTGCATCACAAATTTCTGGCAACCCCAGACATTCAAAAGAGAGACTTTTTTTTTTTTTTTTTGCTTAAATTAGTTTTTGATCATGTAATAGTTTGCTATACTATATTTGACGTGTAAAATCACAGTCTATTTTTGTGCTTTCATTGATATTTTCCTGTATCCTAAAAATTCAGGAAAAATCTGTAAAATAAACAGTGAAAAGTCTGTTAAATTACAGTTTTTATTTTTTTTTTTTACAGTGCATCACAAATTTCTGGCAACCCCAGACATTCAAAAGAGAGACTTTTTTTTTTTTTTTTTCCTAAAATTAGTTTTTGATCATGTAATAGTTTGCTATACTATATTTGACGTGTAAAATCACAGTCTATTTTTGTGCTTTCATTGATATTTTCCTGTATCTTAAAAATTCAGGAAAAATCTGTAAAATAAACAGTGAAAAGTCTGTTAAATTACAGATTTTTTTTTTTTTACAGTGCATCACAAATTTCTGGCAACCCCAGACATTCAAGAGAGACTTTTTTTTTTTTTTGCTAAAATTAGTTTTTGATCATGTAATAGTTTGCTATACTATATTTGACATGTAAAATCACAGTCTATTTTTGTGCTTTCATTGATATTTTCCTGTATCCTAAAAATTCAGGAAAAAACTGTAAAATAAACAGTAAAAATTTTTTTAAATTACAGTTTTGTTTTTTTTTTACAGTGCATCACAAATTTCTGGCAACCCCAGACATTCAAAAGAGAGACTTTTTTTTATTTTTTTTTGCTTAAATTAGTTTTTGATCATGTAATAGTTTGCTATACTATATTTGACGTGTAAAATCACAGTCTATTTTTGTGCTTTCATTGATATTTTCCTGTATCCTAAAAATTCAGGAAAAATCTGTAAAATAAACAGTGAAAAGTCTGTTAAATTACAGATTTTTTTTTTCTTTTTTTTACAGTGCATCACAAATTTCTGGCAACCCCAGACATTCAAAAGAGACTTTTTTTTGTTTTGTTTTGTTTTTTTGCTAAAATTAGTTTTTGATCATGTAATAGTTTGCTATACTATATTTGACGTGTAAAATCACAGTCTATTTTTGTGCTTTCATTGATATTTTCCTGTATCCTAAAAATTCAGGAAAAATCTGTAAAATAAACAGTGAAAAGTCTGTTAAATTACAGATTTTTTTTTTTCTTTTACAGTGCATCACAAATTTCTGGCAACCACAGACATTCAAAAGAGAGACTTTTTTTTTTTTTTTTGCTTAAATTAGTTTTTGATCATGTAATAGTTTGCTATACTATATTTGACGTGTAAAATCACAGTCTATTTTTGTGCTTTCATTGATATTTTCCTGTATCTTAAAAATTCAGGAAAAATCTGTAAAATAAACAGTGAAAATTTTGTTAAATTACAGTTTTGTTTTTTTTTACAGTGCATCACAAATTTCTGGCAACCACAGACATTCAAAAGAGAGACTTTTTTTTTTTTTTTTTTGCTAAAATTAGTTTTTGATCATGTAATAATTTGCTATACTACGTTGCAAATAAATGTTAATTTTAAACGACATTTAGTCTATATAACGTATATTATTATGGGTGGAGGCAGTAAAGCCAGGTGTAGATTACTGCACAAAGTGAGAATTTGATTTTCCTTGGTCAGGATATGTACAGTCAGTGCAGCTCTCCCTCTCTCTCCTCCTCCTTCTTCTAATTATCATCACTCCAAATTTTCTAGATTTCTATAATATACATGATACATTAACTGACTTTTGTTTTTGGAGGTGGTATGGCAAGGACTTGAGCTCAGACTAGTTAGAATTTTTTTGCAATTGTAGATTTATCTACTGGTGTCCTCAGTGCCGCGCCCCCTGTTTGAACATGTAAAATGTTGAAAAAAATGTAAGCTAGGATTCAAACATCGTAGTCCGTAGCATTAGTTACTGAGCTATCCGTCCACATGTACTTCAGGGTCCTCTCCTATCTCTTGTAATTTTGGGGGTGGTTGGGTTCTACTGCACATGCACCATTTATGACCAGAGTATGTATGTAACTCAAAAGTAATACAGGAGTCATGTCACGCATTACAATTCTGAGACAGTAATATAGTAAGGTAAGGAATTACTTTTTAATAACACTAACAAGTAATCTGTAATGCAGTGGTTCCCAACCTTTTTTGGCTCATGACTTCATTTTAACATCACGAATTTCTGAAGACCCCAGACAGAGGCTTTTTTTTTTGGCTTAAGTTAATTTGTTTTTGATCATGTAATAGTTTACTATAGTATGTTGCAAATAAATGTTAATTTTAAACGACATTTAGTCTATATAATGTATATTATTATGGCCAGAGGTCCTAGATCAGTGGTTCCCAACCTTTTTTGGCTTGTGACCCCATTTTATCATCACAAGTTTCTGGCGACCCCAGATATTCAAAATGGAGACAACTTTTGTTTTTTTTGTTTTTGCTAAAATGAATTTGTTTTTGATCATGTAATAGTTTGCTATAATATGTTGCAAATGAACATTAATTTTAGGCGACATTTAGTCTATATAATGTATATTATTATGGACGGAGGCAGAAAAGCCAGGTGTAGATTACTGCACAAAGAGAGAATTTGATTTTCCTTGGTCAGGATATGTACAGTCAGTCCAGCTTGGATTTCCAAGGCTGACAATTAATACTGAACAAACAAGAACTCAAACTATGAATTATGAAAGAGCTGCAGCATCTGAAACTGACCACAATGAACATTTGACAGATAAACAGAACCACAGTGCTTCAGTTTCAGCTTCAGAGTTTGTCATGTCTTTTATGGATTCTGATCGTCTCTCTCAACTCACCATATATTTTTTATAAGTATTTTTTCTTTTTTTAACACTTTCATGCATGAATTATGAGAGCCTTAATCAAGATTTTTTTTCTGGAGTGTTTTTATTCCTCTTTAGGCATGAAAAAAAAAATGCAATTGATTTTTTTATGAACTTTTTTTCATGGAATCACAAAAATGTCCACCCAGCTGGACACCATACGTTTAATTTTAGAAGCAAAGAAACATGTATTGACGGATATTCTGTGTGAAAACTATGAAATAAAAACATTTTTAATGCTGCTAATCTGATGTTTTCTCACATTTTAACATACCTGCATGGAGATAACATGCAAAAAAAAAAGAAGCAACTTTTGTTTAAAAAAAAAACAAACAAACAAAACAAAACTTTATTTCAGTCTAGTAACAATTAGCTTTTTTTTTTTTTTTACACTCAAACATGTTAGTGCACATCAGGTTTATCTAGAACAGCAAAGTTACAGTAATGGTATGAATTGCAGCATATGGGATGATGCACAAAACAACAAATCCATAAATATACAAGAAAACACCTTTGATCAGCTGTCCACTGTAGTGAACACTATGCATGAAAGGGTTAATTTTATCAATTACTAAAAATTTCAGGTGACCCCACGTAGGGTCCCGACCCCGAGGTTGAAAAACACTGCCCTGAAGGAAAAACATGGTAGGGTTAAGTATCAACAACACGAGTTATTTCTCCACCTCTTGCAGGTTAATCCAACCAGGACAGGTTGACTGAAAAAAACCCAAACGTTTCTGTGATATTCCTTAAGTTCTTCTGGACGTTTTGTAATTAATGTGTTTACCAAAAACTACTTTCTGGAGCTCAGGAAAACACAGAGCCTGCGTTTTCAGTTTTGTCAGTGAGCCAAACTGGCAAGAAGCCCAGAGTTGTTGGGACGTAGTATTAGTCAACTTCTATAGGTTTACTTTTAGGGCAATTCTAGATATCTGGATTTGTTCCAAACAGTCAGGTAACGGATCATTTTCATCTTTTTTTTTTTTTTTTTTTGTAACTTTTTTTGGCTGTCGCTGCAACTCAACCCCAATTTAACAAAACTACTTTTTTTATCCTTAGACGAAGGGATAAGTGTGTGTTTTCCCTGTGCTTACAACACCCCGGACTGCTCTTTGGTTCTCGGAGCGACTAAGATTAAATGATTATTGATCTGCTCATCTCACTGTGGGTTAGACGAAGGGCGGACATATTCTCCCAAATGTCAAACTGTTCTTTCAGCCTTTTGACTGAGTTGTGTTGCTTTGTGGGTTTGAAGAGTATACAGCTAGAAAAGTAAAAAAATAAAATAAAATGGTAACACTTTACTTGAAGGTCTAGTTTATTATCCATTAAGTGCACATTCATAAGACATTATAATGCATTTATAATGCATTATAAAAGTCATTACAACAGTTTATGATCATGTACAACAACTTATACCAAGGTTTATAAAGTATTACAAGTGTAGGCATAATGTATTATAAATTCAGCTTTCATAATGTGTTATACATCCATACCAAAGTGACAACAGTGTTTGTAGGAAGAATCTCAAGTCCTGGGTTACAGAACACATTCTAACCATCATAACTCTGGCCAGTTATAAAGACAGAGAACTGCTCTGACATGTAGTTTCTGAAACGGAATAATGCCTTATAAACATCAATAATAAGTTACAGGATGACTGATGATATTATAACACATGTATGATGACTTACGAGCAGTATCTGCTGGCTCTAAGTAAAGTGTAAATCAAAAATTATACATCAAAGTGTTCTTAATAACTCTTTATTTTGCAAAAAAATGAAACATTAAAAGAACACAGACAGTAAATAGAAGTGTTACATGTTGCTTTATACATAAATAAAAAATAATGTGGCAGCTCCAAATCTTTGTTAATTCAAACACTTTTTTTTTTTTTTTTTTTTTTTAAATAAATATGAAATCCCTAAAATAAATGGGTATAGGGACCAGTGACAAAACCTAACAAAAGTTCCCCACCTAAAAAAATAAATTCCTTCACACTGCTTTGGTATGGATGTATAAAACATTATGAAAGCTGAATTTATAATACATTATGCCTACACTTATAATACTTTATTAACGTTGGTAGAAGTTGTTGTACATGATCATAAACTGTTGTAGTGACTTTTATAATGCATTATAATGTCTTATGAATGTGCACTTAATGCATTATAAACTAGACCTTCAAATAAAGTGTTACCAATAAGATAAAATAAAAAAAATCGAGCCTGTTTCTGGGATGCTCTGAAGAGTACGGGCCTGATAAGTCAGAGCGCGTTTAAACAAAACAAAGATTTAGAAGAGTTGTCAGAGAAAGTAACGAGGCTCTTGGAAATCCGCACACTCTGTATGCAGCCTGAACTGCAATCTCTATTTCATGCCAGTCGCACAAAGGTCCACAATCACACTACCATTCAGCCTGCCTCAGAGTCAATAAAGTCTTGTCTGAACTGGTTCTCGTATCAAACCACAGAGGCTGTATGCTAATATTATCCCTCAGACAGACTTGCTCCAGTGTTTGGCTCCGGCTTAGTGTTTCTCCGTGCCAGAAATGAGCTGCCACTTTGATGACGCATTAAAATATTCTGACATGAGAGCACAGAAATCCATCTCCCCGATGAGTGCTGCCACTCGCTGTATGGCGAATGCATTGTTGAAGGTGACTGTGGGGAATGTTAATGAGAGACGGGCTCTTTAGTTCCCTTCCATTATGCATCCGGGGGACTTAGCGTTGAATGGCGTATGTGTGGCCCGTTCTTTGTCTGATAATAACACGAATCTTTATTGATCGGGTCAGAAAAGGATGATCTTGAGATGAAAGGGGAATAGATAAAAAGGGGCTCGGGTAAAAATTTTCAATTAACCCTTTATAAGGCACTCATAGAAATACTCTGAAATTCAAAATATCAACCTTAGTGTGTTATTGGAGGACACACTGTAAGCCCGGATAAGTAGAGTTTACTCCAAAAATGTTTGCACTTAAATGATCTGAGTAATGATCGACTAATCAGTTGGTTTAAGTAGGTTCAACTTTAATGCTAAAAGTATTGAACTGAAACTATTAAGTAGAAAACACTAAAAGACAAGTTATTTGTACTTTAAATCTGTTGTAAAATCAACCCCACTATCCAACCATTCAACTCAGCCTTTTAGGTTACGCTGACTAATTTTCTCAATTGCAGCCAGATTAATTTATCATTGATTAACCCTTTCATGCACGAATTATGCGAACCTTTGTCAAGATTTTTTTCTTGAGTGTTTTTATTCCTCCTTAGGCATGAAAAAAAATTGCGCTTGAGTTTTTTTTTTTTTTTCTTTCATGTAGTTACAAAAATGTCCATGCATTTAATTTTTGAAGTAAAGAAACGTGTTTAAAACCCAATATCAGAAAGTGAGACAAAAAAAACATTTTAATCCTACTAATCTGATGTTTTCTCACATTTTAACATAATCTAATGCTAGTTATTACTCACTTCATGGAGACAATATGCAAAAAAAAAAAAAAAAAGAAACTTTTTGTCTTACAAATAACAATTGATTTACACTCAAACATGTTGGTGCAGATCAGGTTTATCTAGAACAGTAAGGGTACAGTAATTGGCTGAATGTCAGTGTATGGGATGATGCATAGGTGTCCATTGTGTTGGCTGATATGGAACTAAAACAACCAAAACCCATGAATATACAAGAGAACAGCTGGAGAAGAACTGTCCAGTGTAGTGACCACTATGCATGAAAGGGTTAAACAACTTTTTTTAAGTTAATCAAACTCAAAACCTTATTTCTGACCAAAATAGTTACAAATTTAGTCAACTTATTATATTGTAGCAGAAATGGAAGTTGGCTCAATGTCATTTGCCAGTACAGGAAGTGCTCTTAATCTGACAAGACATTAAGATTTCCATTGTACAATAATGTACAACTGACAATTTTCTTTTGCCAGTAATTGTCTCTGTATTTGTTTTTTCATTATTTTCCATTTAGTATTAACTTCATTTCTGCTTACCCATTGGATGTATGTTTGTCCCTTGGTTGTTTATTGTAAATCGTCTTTGAGTACTTAGAAAAGTACAATATTATTATTGATATTATTATTATTATTATTAGTAACGGTCTTCGATGAACAGGAAAGCCATTGTTCTTCCTCTGGCTCTGACTCATGGTGCAGCTCTACAAAAATACAAAAACAAACACAAAAAGGCCAATAAACACTGCCATGCACACATTAAATCCAAATCAACACTAACACCACAACCCTG
This sequence comes from Sphaeramia orbicularis, assembly GCF_902148855.1. Classification (NCBI taxonomy): domain Eukaryota; kingdom Metazoa; phylum Chordata; class Actinopteri; order Kurtiformes; family Apogonidae; genus Sphaeramia; species Sphaeramia orbicularis. The sequence goes on from NC_043976.1 coordinate 32,141,947, forward strand.
CTGAACCTCTGCACATAAAAATAATGCATTTTCAACAACATGCCCAATACCCACAATGCAATGCGAAGATAAAAAGGTGTGGTCATGACTAAAACTTGGTGATTTAAATCCATTCAGCTTAAACTTTTTTGTACTTTCAACTATGTCTATAAATTAGTAGAATATACTGAACATTTTATAATAACATCATAAAACTTAAATCATTTAAGTGCATTGTAATTAAAGCATTTTAGTGAATACAAATTCCGGGCTTACAGTGCATAAGATTATAACTTTTCGGCTAAAATTTGCTTAGAGGTCTTATTTCTGTTTTTGCGCATAAGAAATCAATATAAGTGAATCTCCAAAGGAAATTTTGTGTTGGTAAATCCAAGTTCTGCAAATGTACAGGATTTCAGTTCTGTGAAGAAGAAGACGACTTTTAAAAGAAACATGGCGTGGTATGTGTGAAAACACATGGAAATGAATAGTTTTTTAATTGAGTTCAGGATTGAGGGGTAATATATAATAATAATAATAATAATAATAATAATAATAATAATAATAATAATAATAAGAAGAAGAAGAAGAAGAAGAAGAAGAAGAATGAATATATCTGGAAATCAATGTGAAATTTACGTTCGTTGCCATGTTTATAGAATGACTTCTCGTGTCATTTCGCGATAATAAATAAACAAATCATCGCATTTGTGATTTAATGGAAAAACCAACATTACGCACTTCTGTTTTTTTCGACATTTAGTAAATATCGGTAAAGTTTTGCACAGATGTCCGATGAAAAATCAACTAATGATATATGAACATGAGTATTGTTTCAATTAAATATGGTTAGAAAAAAAGCCTCAAAAATATGGTCCTTTTAATCATGGATTAAATCACATAATAGGGATATTTGGTAGGATAGAAGGGATTAAAAAAAAAGTGTAAAACTTAATCTATGTGCTGCATGAGATGATAGTTTACATTATAGCTCTGTTAGCTTAGCTGTGTTTTATAGACAGAAAACAGCCACAGGAAAAACATTAATCACCACATTCCATTCTATTCCATTTTTTTTATCATTTACTTATAATGGACGAAGTTTCAAATGTCTGTAGCAGCAAAACTGTTGGTTGAATTCATGCCAAATTGGGATTATAGATTGCCAGTGACCCAGAATGGATGTGATTACATTTTACAAAAATTAGGTCAAAGTTGGCATTTTTTTATGAATTTTTAAGTCTTTTTTTTTTCTTCCATTTACTTATAATGGGCGAACTTTCAAATGTCTATAAAAACATCAATTTTGTCTCAATTTACTGCAAACTTGGCACATATATAGCGGCTAAAATTTGCTTAGAGGTCTTATTTCTGTCTTTGTGCATAAGAAATCAATCTAAGTGAATCCCCAAAGGAACTTTGTGTTGGTAAATACAAGTTCTGCAAATTTACAGGATTTCAGTTCTGTTCAACATGTTGATGCTCATATGAACTATGTTCTCAGCTCAAAAATGTCCAATTTCATCACAATTAATGCTATATTTTCATGTCACAAATGGCCAAGTTATATTTGAACTGAATTTACCTGAAAAACAAATATTCTATCCTTTTAGATTCCCCAATTTTTCTTACAAGATTCTATCCTACATATCACGTTTTATTTTTACAGGTTCAATATGGAGTATGGTGCTGATCCATCCTGCTTATGTTACGCCAATACATACGTGAAGAATGCCACACGTCACTTTTTAAATCAACAGTTTTCTAATAATAAGCATTTTTATAAAGAAATAACAATTCTATATTGTTATTTACTCTTTAGTATGATGATAAACTATACAATAAATAATTCTGATCCTAGTTTTTTGCACAGGGATCATTAGTGTAAACGGTGACATGGCTGCCAAGCATCAGTATGATGGGATCTGTAACAACCATGTCACATCCGTCCACTGCCACATTTTGTGTTTTTGTGTCAGCTGTTATTGTTTTAGATCCACAATACTAACATTTATGAATAAGAGGAGAATTAGCAATAGTAAGTCTATAAGTTTATTATTAATAAAGTACTGGTACTGACCAGATCATCATGGGTAATGTCACGTCCGTCCACCAGCAAAAGTTTTTACATACACGTGCTATTCAAAACCCAATATTTCTGAAAATATAACTTCCACTGCCAAATACTATCAGTCTATGCACAAATGGATTAGCATTATTTCAACACAGTTCTATACATTTCTTACAACTTTTTTTTTTTTTTTTCCCAAAATGGCCACTCATTTGATCCCCTAAGGAAATTTTAGCCTTATTGTGAATTTTTTGTATTTTTTAATTATCTCTCTTTCTCTTACTTTGATAAAACATCTGTAGAAAACATAACAGAATAGAATAGTGATAACACTCGTAATTAAGTGAATGTGGACCAGTGGGGGTGGGGTACTACTTTTTTTTTTGTCTTTTTTTTTTGTCTTTTTTTTTTTTAAGTGTTAGAGAAATATGATATTAGACTATTCTCTGTTGTTTGTTGTTAGTTGTTTTTTTTTTTTTTGTTAAGTTGGAAAATTGGACATGCTTATACCTGTGCTGAGAGAATATGTATACTGAAAATGTGTCCTAATAAAAAGATTATTAAAAAAAAAAAGTTTTAGGGTCCCAAACATCACAGTACGCAACAAAAAAATGCATCGACGTCATGTGTGCGAGCTTTGTTTATCCTAAGCCCATGATGGCGCTCTAGTATTTACGTGGATTCCTGTAGATGAAAACAATCTACTGTTTATGATGTTATTGATAACAGGGTGAGTGGATCTTTGTTTCTATTAAAAAAAAAAAAAGGTGTCGATATGGTGTAAGATGAGGAGTATATATTTATTACCAACATTAAATAGAACAAGAACTGCATAACAGCTAAGACCTCACAGTATACATGTGAAAACTCTAAAAAACAAACATAAAAAAAAAAGTCACCCTCCCAGTCCCCGAAAACATTGTGATTGTATGTGCAAATATTTTCATAACTTTTCTGATCTTTATTTATTTATTTTTTTCAACAAATGCATACATGCGTACTCGTGTTGAATGCGATTTTTGATCATGTTTCTCAGAGTTTACTCATGCAATTATAAAATTTTTGGTTAAGTTCAGCACTAGTTTAAGATCAACCTGCAAAAATAAGCTAATGGTTCAGTGTGTATTTATTAAAATCTAAGCCTGACTTTTATCCGATGTCTAAAGCGTTAAATTTGTTATATCTACCATCCGCTAAGGTTATAATAGTTTTGGATTTTTTATTATAGTTTAGTTTTTAGTTTTGACTTTTTTTTTCTCTAATTAAGTTAGTTTTAATTAGTTTTTAGAGCAGGTTTTGCTAGTTTTTATTAGTTTTAATTTTTTTCTAAATGCTTAGTTTTAGTATTAATTTTAGTTTTGTCGTATCTTTTCTCTTCTTCTCCGTCGTATTCAAATAAATCCCAGACAGGACTCTGCTGCTTTCTCCAAACTTTAGTCTCCATGTTTCCAGGTAGAGTGGGGACCAGAAGATGACTCTAAACCACAGGTGATAAGAAGTGACGGACCGTGAAGTGTCGTATGTTGCCGCTAGCTAAAATTGCTAGAGTGAAATAAATCGCTTTCGTATCAATCTGACGTTGGCAAAGACGAAAACGAAGGGAATTTTAGTCATAATTTTTATATGTTTTAGTTGGTTTTGTAAGCTCACAATACAGTTTCAGTTAGTTGTCGTTTTTTTTTAAATTATAGTTTTTATTTATTTCAGTTAACGAAAATGTTTTTTTCAATTCTAGTTTTCGCCATTTCGTTAGTTTTCATTAACAATAATAACTTTGCCACCTGCTTCCACCGCTTTGATCTTATAGTGGAATGGAAAAATGAAAAATATGGAGGATCCTTCAAGTTGTGATTGTGTGTATCTGTGGTTTGCAGAAACATTCAAGGGCACTGTTCTTTTTTTTTTTTTTTTTTTTTTTTTTGTTATTATTACTTTTGCAGACGGGGTTTATTGGCCTTGGCAGAGGTCAGCATTCTCCAAGTGCACTTGTAGTTCTTCTGTATGCATTAGTCATGATTTTGGTCAAATTGTAGAAATCTGACATGTTCTGGGTGTAACGGATGAGAGCACTTCACATCTGCTGCCATACAATCAGAAAACTACTTGAGCCGTGCAGACTCCGAGAAACTCCTCCCGTTCTCCTTTCACCGCGACCCTGAACGCTGTATTTCATGGCATGGGTCAAATAATGCAGGGATACAGATTACAGCGATGTAACAGCATTCGTGTTCTTAGCTGTTTTCTTTGCTTCTCACAGGCCAATAATCAGACTCTTCTGACGAGAGTTACATGGTTATTTGAAGAAATGAATCAGAGTTAAAGAACTTGTAGATGACTTGTAGATTTCTGCGATTAATCATGATTAATATTTGGGGGGGGGGGGGGGGGGGGGGGGGGTTGCTGGCATCAACAGCGTGTATTGCCTTTAAGTCACAGGTGTCAAACATGCGGCCCGGGGGCCAAATCTAGCCCGCCAAAGGTTCCATTCTGGCCCGCAGGATGAAAGCACAAAAATTAACCTGGACAGTCCGGGTTTTCCAAATCCTTTTGGTTCAGGTTCCACATACAGACCAATGTGATCTACAGTAGAAATAACAACACAATAACCCATTAAAAAAAACAAAATAGATTTCCATAACTATGCAGATGACACACAGCTCTACATTTCAATGTCCCCAGGTGACCATAGCTCCATACAAGCACTGGGTAAATGCATGGAGCAAATATCTGAATGGATGGGCCATAACTTTCTTCAGTTAAACAGAGAAAAAACTGAGGTAGTCATTTTCGGACCCAAGGAGGAGCGTCTTAAAATCAGCATACAGCTCCAGTCACTTCAGTTAAAAACTTCAGACCAGGCCAGGAATTTGGTTGTTGTCATGGATTCAGACCTGAATTTTAAAAACCACATACAAACAATTACAAAGTCAGCTTACTATCACCTCAAGAACATTTCTAGGATTAAAGGACTGATGTCGCAGCAGGACCTTGAAAAACTTGTCCATGCATTTATCTTTAGTCGAGTTGACTACTGTAACAGTATCTTCTCTGGTCTGCCTAAAAAGTCTGTTCGACAACTGCAACTGATCCAGAATGCTGCTGCTCGAGTCCTCACTAAGACCAAGAGAGTGGACCACATCAGTCCAGTTCTGAGGTCTCTACACTGGCTCTCTGTCTCTCAGAGAATAGACTTTAAAATTCTCTTGCTAGCATATAAAGCACAGAATGGTTTAGGCCCAAAATACATCAGAGACCTTCTAGTCCAGTATGAACCATCCAGACCACTCAGGTCATCTGGTGCAGGTCTGCTCTGTGTTCCCAAAGTCGGAACTAAACATGGAGAATCAGCGTTCAGTTTCTATGCTCCGTATATCTGGAACAAACTACCAGAAAATATCAGGTCTGCTGAGAGTCTGAGTTCTTTTAAGTCAAGGTTAAAGACTCACCTGTTCACTGCTGCCTTTGACTAAAATGCTTTTGACTTTTTAAACTTTATATTCTCTTTGAAACTCTGCACTGCAACTCTTACTTTAATATGCGTGTGTTTTTATTTTTATTTTATTCTATTTTTTTTTTTAATTTTATGTGTTGTTTTATTACTCGCTGTTTTTAATCACCTTTTACATGTTTCTTTTATAATGTTTTAAATGTGTTTCTTTTTGTTTCTTTTATTTCAATGTCCTGTGTGAAGCACCTTGAATTGCCTTGTTGCTGAAATGTGCTATACAAATAAACTTGCCTTGCCTTTAATAATGACAACTACAAATTTTCTTTGTGAAAAATTATGTGGAAAAAATTTAAGTGAAAAAAATAACATTACACTGTGAAAATATTTACATTTACAAAACTATTCTTTCACAATAAAGTGCAAATAAATGCATAAATAAAAACAATGATGAACAACCCGAAATGTGCAATTTTAACAATATTCTGCCTGTTACTAAATGTTTTGTGCATTTATGGATCCACTGTGATCTGTAGTTGTGTTAATAATAAGAGATGGAATATTGTAGAAATTGTTCAAATTTTAGTTCCAAACTCCAAAATTTTAACAATATTCTGCCTGTTACCAAATGTTTATGTAACATTGTGTGTAAATGTACATGTATAAATAATAAGTCCAGGCATAAAATTGTTAAAATTGCACTAATTTTTCAAATGAAATTTCATTTTTTTCAGGTTATTCACATCTTTTTTTGTAAAATGTAAATATTTTCATAATTTAATTGGGAATTTTTGTACTGAAACAAAAAGAAAAATTTGGATTTGTCATTATTTATAGGTTATTAAGTCGTTATTTTACTGGTCTGGCCCACTTCAGATCAAATTGGGCTAAATATGGCCCCTGAGCCGATATGAGTTTGACACCTCTGCTTTAAGTGATATTTCAGACTTGAAGTACTCCAGTGATAAAAATAATTCCACCTTGCAGTGCTTATAAACAACTGTGTCCTTCTCAACCCCACCATCTGAAGACATTTAAAATGAAAATGTCCATGGAACAGACCGCTACTTTTCTCCATGTTTATGTCTCCACCAGTTTATTTCCGCTTGGGAGTGATTGACAGGAGTCTTAAGCCCACTAATAAGTACTAATACTAATAAGCCCAATAATATGTGATGTTCCGTTGTTAAAAACAAGCAAAGGGGACCCTCTAGTGGTCGGAATAAGTTGCACTAACGTATGTTTTGTCCTTTCGGTGTTACCGTAGCCAGTTTGGACATACCATACCATACCAACTTTATTTATAAAGCACTTTAAGAACTTTACAGCTGGCCAAAGTGTTGTACACCAAACATAAAACAAGGGATTAAATAAGTAAATAAAACTAGTGATAACACAGGGTGTTATCGGGCTAAGAACAACAAAATATGACCATCATAAAAGCAAAGACAAATTAAAATCTGTTATAAACAGCATTAAAAAAATACATAAAAAACATAAGAAGGAACTAACAGACACGTTTCTTTCACTCTGTTTGTATGGCCCCAAAAACGTTTGCCTGTGAGTATTTTATGTTCAGTTGTTGTCAGAATGAATAGTATCAAATATCTCTGATGTGAACCTTTGTTGCTGGATAAAAAGATGTAAATCTTAAATAAATCTGTAAATGCTAATCGTTAGCGTGTCTATGGATTTTCCCATTCAAGTTAGCATCGAGCTAGCCATCGTTTTCCCATTCATTTAAATGTATAATGCCATGTAAATGTACTAAGGCAATGAACAGAACTCAGACATATTTTGTTTGTTTGTTGCAGTTTTACAGTGAGTCTACAGTAAAAGATTTGGAGAGAAGTTTTGGGCGTCCAGCTTTTCTTGGGAAACCTGTTGTCTATCTGTCGAGCTAATCGCTACACGCACACAAGCAGAGGCAGAAGAAAATAATAAAACGGCATTAACGTGAGATTAAAAAAAAAATATATATATATATATATATATATATATATATATATATATATATATATATATCGGCGTTATTTAACCCTTTCATGCATGAATTATGAGAACCTTAGTCAATATTTTTTCTTTAGTGTTTTTATTCCTCTTTAGGCATGAAAAAAACAATGCAAATGATTTTTATTTTTTTTTTATGAACCTATTTTTTGTGGAGTCACAAAAATGTCCACTCAGCTGGACATTATGTATTTAAGTTTTGAAGCAAAGAAACATGTATTTAAAACTCATCATCAGAAAGTGATATACCGTGTGAAAACTATGAAATAAAAACATTTTTAATGCCACATAAATGCCAAACAAGTTTAACTGCCAAATCACTAATGTTTTCTCACATTTTATCATACTCTAATATTAGTTATTACTCATTTCATGGAGATAATATACTCCTGAGACCCAGGAATTTGACAGTTTTAGTTTTTTTTACATTAAAAAATTGTCTTGATTGGAAACTGCATAATGCTACAGTTTTTTCAGATACATTTTTGAAATAATTTTTATTTATTGATTTTTTTTTTTAATGGAATGTCCTTTGTAATGCACAGCATTTTTTAAGGCAAGGCAAGGCAAGTTTATTTGTATAGCACATTTCAGCAACAAGGCAATTCAAGGTGCTTCACACAGGACATTGAAATAAAAGAAACAAAAAGAAACACATTTAAAACATTATAAAAGAAACATGTAAAAGGTGATTAAAAACAGCGAGTAATAAAACAACATATAAAATAAATAAAAAAATAAAATGGAATAAAATTAAAATAAAAACACACACATATTAAAGTAAGAGTTGCAGTGCAGAGTTTCAAAGAGTTTAAGTAAAACTGTCAAACTTCTGTCCCCTAGGACAAAACATATTGCTGGGTCTCAGGAAGATATGCAAAAATAAATAAATAAATAAATAAATAAATAAAATAAACTTTTTGTTTCAGAAAACTGTTAATTACAGTCTAATAACAATTAGCAACTGATTTACACTAAAACATGTCCGTGCAGATCAGGTTTATCAAGAACAGCAAAGTTACAGTAATTGTATGAACTGCAGTGTTTGGGATGGTGCATAAGAGTCCACTGTGTTTGCTGATATGGAACTAAAACAACAAAACCCATGAATATACAAAAGAACATCTGGAGAAGAACTGTCCACTGGAGTAACCACTGTGCATGAAAGGGTTAATGAATGCGTTAACGCGGTAATAACGCGTTAACTTGCCCAGCCCTAATTATAATGGAAAAAATCTCAACCTGTGATGAAGACTGTGATGAAGAACCAGCATCAGCAGTACAGGGTGGACACGGGCATAAATCTGTATTTTCATTTTCCACATTTCTGGAAATTCAGCCTAACGCTTGCGATAAATTTAGATGAATCCCACCTCGTGTACAGAGGGTTCAGTTCCACGTCACAGCATGAGGCCAGTGGGTAAAACGCTGCTTTACCTGATATGAAAGCTGGGTAAACTATCACACACACACACACACATATAAAAAAAAGGGGGGGTGGGGTGTCTGACTTTTCCTTTAATAGCGCTCCACAGGGCCTCTGACCTCTTGAAGAATAACAATGGCGTGATCCGCTGGAGGGGGGGTCACATTCAGCCTGTGATGAGGAAAGAGTGGCATCATCGATCCGGTTGAAAAGCACCCCTTCACCGTTTCGATCAGCAGGTCTGTGGAGAGTAAACTACTGCTCTGCCCACTCATTACTGATTTATTTATTTATTTATTTATTTATTTATTTAGTACCCACAATGATGCCCCACCCCCCCCCACACTCCCACTCCCACCCTCCTCCTTCACACACACTCCAGAGTTTTCAGAAAAGATAATCTCTGCGCTGTCAGACAAGGCGAGGAGTGAAGTGACCTTTCAATCATTCCTCCAGGGACGGAAAGGGGCGGAGCTTTCCCCCCGCCACGATTGGAAACAGGAGATTGGAAAAATGTCTGTCCGGATTTTGTTGCTAGGCAGCGAGGCCCCGCAATGACAGTGTGTCAACAATGAGAAGAGAATGAGAAATAGATTGAGTCTGGTCGCTGGAGATGAGAGGACATTTGAATCACGAGCCCCTCGCCGAGCACGAGGCTCACGCCGCGCTCGTGGACGTGCTCTTTCTGTATGTCACGCTGGTAATTTCCATTTCTTCTCAATGGCAGATGACCTTAAATTATTTCGGTATGTGTCATCTCGAGTAATGGCTATGTGAGAGTACAATTAAGAGAACTTTGTATTTGCTGATGGAGAATAGGGGGGGTTTTAATTATACAGTCTGCATGACTAAACATTAATTAGCAGTGTGCAACGCCGCTCTAATTGTAACTGCAATGGCGTATATGTAATGGAGTATTTTTCCATGAGCGATGGGGTTTTAAATGATCTCTTCTCCTTATGGGTGGGTGATGCTGCAAAAATTCGTAAACCCAGACATGATTGAGCAAACACTGCATGGGGGGTTTAAATTGTAGGAAAAAATGTCAAGTTTTTATTTTTATGACGGGTGGTGAGGGGTATTGTTTCTGGTTTGACTTGTTTTTTTTTTTTTTTACTTCCACCAGGAGGTAGTGTGATCCCTTTGCTTTGTGTGCGTGCGTGCGTGTGTGTGTGTTTTTTTGTTTGTTAGCAAGATAACTCAAAAAGTCATGGACGGATTTTGATTAAATTTTCAGGAAATGTAGATACTGGCACAAGGAAGAAATGATTACATTTTGGGGGTGATCGGGGTGGGGGGGCGTGCACAGGGGCCCACAGAGGCCCACTGATGTGCCTTGGTGGAGGTCTGCGCTCTCCAAGTGCTTTTCTCTTTTGTTTGTTTGTTTGTTAGCAACTTTATGGGAAAACTATTCCAACCATCTTTACCAAATTGTATCCACAGATAGGCCTAGGCCCTGGGACCAACCCATTAAATTTTGGGCCAAGTAGGCCAAAATTCAAGGTCACAGCAAGGTCACAAAATCTCACATTTTCCTGTCATCATTGAGCAATTTTTGAAAATTTATAAAAAAAAATTCAAATCGACTCTGATTAGCCTCCAATTTGATCCACCCGTAGCTTATAACAATATCTTGTATCTGGCACAAAATTGTCCACATCCACTGTGGAATGTGGACTCTGTGGACATTTCCATTTAACCTTGAAAATGCCATTTATGACACTTGTTTTTTTTTTTTTTTTAAAGAAATAGTCGATCCACACATGCAAACCGTTCAGGGTGCTTGGCGGAGGTATGCGTTCTCTGAACATTTGTTTTATTTTTTTGTTTTTTTAACACTTTAGCAGCACAACTATTGGTTCAATTCATACCAAATTGGGTTTATAGATTGCTAGTGACCCAGAGTAGATGTGATTACATTTTGGGAAGGGTAGGTCAAAGTTCAAATTTGTTATGATTTAAAAAAAAAAAAAAATCTTCCCATTTACTTATAATAGGCAAAATACATGCGAAGGGCGGGGCTTGTTGTGCCTGGCACCACTTGTTTTTCATTATTTTATTCCTATTGAAAGACCTGAACGACAACCAGCGCCCAATACTACACTGCAAAAAATGACCCACTTGAAACAAGAAAAATAATCTGTAAAATGAGGTTAAAATCACGTATTTTAAGTAAAAAAATCTACCATTTTTTCTTGGTAAGAATTCTCAAATTTAGCATGACACTAACATTCTTAAAACTAAGTTAAAAGAGTGTCATGGAGCATGAAAGCACAGGTAAAGTGCACATACCTGTGGTGGCCCAGAAGTGCAACGGCCCAAAGAATTATCCACTGTAAGAAAAAAAAAAGATTGTGATTTATTTAAAAAGATGTATCTGGAAAAAATGAATGTTCCCCATAAATAAAAATACACTTGCATGAAAAAAAACTATCTCCCAAAAAAATACTTTTAATGAAAAATAAATATGTACAAAGAAATAAAATTAACTTGTGATTTTTTTTTATTTTTTTTTAATAAGTTTTTTTTGAGGAAATCGTTTTGTTTTTTCATGCAAGTGTATTTTTATTTAAGGGGTACATTTATTTTTTCAATTACTACTTTTTAAATAATCACAACCTCCTTGTTTTTCTTATAGTGAGTAATTTTTTGGGCTATTACCCCTCTGGGCCATCATACAAACCAGCCCATGTAATTTCACAAATAACAGTAGATATAGGTGCTTGTTTTCCATTCAGTTAATGCCATATTTTGCTGAAAGTCATTTTTTTCTTGAGTTTTCTCTGTTTTGATATAATAACCTTTGAATTTACCCTGAGTTTTTATGAACATCTGCATGATCGGGAAATTAAATATAGGAAAATACCACATTTTCACTGAAAAATGGAAAGTGACATGGATGATAATATAATAAATGGTGATAAATTACCATGTTATCATTTCCTCATAAATCTACTACACACCGATTTACAAATGAAGCCTCAATCGCTAACTTCAGTGGCCTAAATGTTTACTTCCACATCACAGAGAACTGCATTGATTGTTTCCAGGTCAGTTCAGAACCATGACCGGTTCACCCTGAAATCTGACACTGGTTTATCGCAGAAAACATGAACATCCTGGATCTGCACGATAAATCTAGCTTGAGCTCTAACAGTGTAAACGCAGCCTTAGCAGTGATGGTTTTAGGTATGAGCAGGATTATCAATCAAGTCCATGATCATGAAAATGGGCTGTTTTGAAGTCATTTTCATCTTTCTACTGGCTTAGCTGGTCATGATAAGAACACTCTCCAGTTTTTATTTTACACAAACATTATATTTATATGTATTTGTCATAATTTATTGATGTTATATTATCAAAAAAATAGCCCTTAACCGAGGAAAAAGACTTCGGAAACTCTTCTAAATATGAATGAGTTTTCCATGGCTTTTGTTTTTGCGGAGTAACCCATCTGTGGTGAGACAAAGTGTAGAAAAATGACTCGTTCCGTTGGCCCAAATGAGACTTTGATCACTTCTTAATAGTACGTCGGCTCTCCGAGAACCCATTACCCTTGAGAGAATCGTCATGGAGCTGAGAGAGCAGGTGTTGTTCAGGCCGACAGTGACAGACTACAATGCAGTGGTTAAAAAAAAAAAAACAAAAAAAAAAAACAACCTCTGAGAGAGTCCTCGCTTAGACTTTATATACGATACTAAGTGATTCAAATAGCAGTTTTTTAGAGACATTTTTCTCTTTTGTTTGTTGCAGCTTCTTCCAAGGATACACTTCTGCAAAAACTGCAGTAATAGATGAAATATTCAGATCTGTTACATAAATAAAAGCACTGCTACAACAGTGTGGAAATAACTACAAGTGCTACATTCAGCATCTTATTACATCAAGTATGAATTCAACCAATAGTTTTGCTGCTAAAATGTTAACAAAGAAACAAACAAACAAGTGGTGCCAGTCACAACAAACCCCGCCCCTTGCACATATTGTAGTTTATTTTGGCATCGATCCAGGTGATGTCATCATGTCTATGCGTGTGCTGATGTCATCATATCAATTGTCTCTATATATGTGCCAAGTTTGAAGTAAAATGAAACTAAATTTATGTTTTTATAGACATGTGACATTTCGCCCATTGTAAGTAAATGGGAGAAAAAAAAGATTAAAAAATTTCAAATCTGACCTTTTTTCCCAAAATGTAATTGCATCTATTCTGGATGACTGGCAATCTATAAACCCAATTTGGTATGAATTCAGTCAACAATTTTACTGCTACAGATGTGTGAAATTTCGCCCATTATAAGTAAATGGGGGGGTGGGGGGGATTTTAAAAATTCATAAGAAATTTGAACTTTGACCTACTGTTCCCAAAATATATTGAGATCTATTCTGAGTCACTGGCAACCTATAAACCCAGTCTGGTATGAATTCAACCAATAGTTTTGCTGCTAAAATGTAACAAAGAAAGGAACTAACAAGTGGTGCCAGTCACAACAAACCCCGCCCCTTGCATGTATTGTACTTTATTTTGGCATCAATCCAGCTGATGTCATCATGTCTATGCATGTGCTGATGTCAGCATGTCAATTGTCTCTATATATGTGCCAAGTTTGAAGTAAAATGAAACTAAAGTGATGTTTTTATAGATATTAGAAATTTTGTCCATTATAAGTAAATGGGAGAAAAAAAATAGATTTTAAAAATTCGTAAGAAATTTGAACTTTGACCTACTGTTCCCAAAATATATTGAGATCTATTCTGAGTCACTGGCAATCTATAAACCCAGTCTGGTATGAATTCAACCAATAGTTTTGCTGCTAAAATGTAACAAAGAAACAAACAAACAAGTGGTGCCAGTCACAACAAACCCCGCCCCTTGCACATATTGTAGTTTATTTTGGCATCGATCCAGGTGATGTCATCATGTCTATGTGTGTGCTGATGTCAACATATCAATTGTCTCTATATATGTGCCAAGTCTGAAGTAAAATGAAACAAAAGTGATGTTTTTAAAGACATGTGACATTTCGCCCATTGTAAGTAAATGGGAGAAAAAAAAGATTAAAAAATTTCAAATCTGACCTTTTTTCCCAAAATGTAATTGCATCTATTCTGGATGACTGGCAATCTATGAACCCAATTTGGTATGAATTCAGTCAACAATTTTACTGCTACAGACGTGTGAAATTTCGCCCATTATAAGTAAATGGGGGGGTGGGGGGGATTTTAAAAATTCATAAGAAATTTGAACTTTGACCTACTGTTCCCAAAATATATTGAGATCTATTCTGAGTCACTGGCAACCTATAAACCCAGTCTGGTATGAATTCAACCAATAGTTTTGCTGCTAAAATGTAACAAAGAAAGGAACTAACAAGTGGTGCCAGTCACAACAAACCCCGCCCCTTGCATGTATTGTACTTTATTTTGGCATCAATCCAGCTGATGTCATCATGTCTATGCATGTGCTGATGTCAGCATGTCAATTGTCTCTATATATGTGCCAAGTTTGAAGTAAAATGAAACTAAAGTGATGTTTTTATAGATATTAGAAATTTTGTCCATTATAAGTAAATGGGAGAAAAAAAATAGATTTTAAAAATTCGTAAGAAATTTGAACTTTGACCTACTGTTCCCAAAATATATTGAGATCTATTCTGAGTCACTGGCAATCTATAAACCCAGTCTGGTATGAATTCAACCAATAGTTTTGCTGCTAAAATGTAACAAAGAAACAAACAAACAAGTGGTGCCAGTCACAACAAACCCCGCCCCTTGCACATATTGTAGTTTATTTTGGCATCGATCCAGGTGATGTCATCATGTCTATGTGTGTGCTGATGTCAACATATCAATTGTCTCTATATATGTGCCAAGTCTGAAGTAAAACGAAACAAAAGTGATGTTTTTAAAGACATGTGACATTTCGCCCATTGTAAGTAAATGGGAGAAAAAAAAAGATTAAAAAATTTCAACTTTGACCTATTTTTCCCAAAACGTAATTGCATCTATTCTGGATGACTGGCAATCTATGAACCCAATTTGGTATGAATTCAGTCAACAATTTTACTGCTACAGACATGTGAAATTTCACCCATTATAAGTAAATGGGGGAAAAAAAAGATTTTAAAAATTCATAAGAAATTTGAACTTTGACCTACTGTTCCCAAAATGTATTGAGATCTATTCTGAGTCACTGGCAACCTATAAACCCAGTCTGGTATGAATTCAACCAATAGTTTTGCTGCTAAAATGTAACAAATAAACGAACAAACAAGTGGTGCCAGTCACAACAAACCCCGCCCCTTGCATGTATTGTACTTTATTTTGGCATCGATCCAGCTGATGTCATCATGTCTATGCGTGTGCTGATGTCAGCATATCAGTTGCCTCTATATATACACCAAGTTTGAAGTAAAATGAAACAAAAGTGATGTTTTTATAGATATTTGAAATTTTACCCATTATAAGTAAACGGGAGAAAAAAAAAGATTTTAAAAATTCATAAGAAATTTGAACTTTGACCTACTTTTCCCTAAATGTACTGAGATCTATTCTGGGTTGCTGGCAATCTATAAACCAAATTTGGTATGAATTCAGTCAACATTTTTTTTTTTTTTTTGGACAATATATTTATTAACACCTTTTATTTTTTATATACACACACATACACTTAATATAAATAAATATAAACACATGTTGACCTGTACCTCACAAACAAAGGCACCTGCAACATTACAAGTGTTACAAGTAAACACACGCACACACACAAAATTACAAATAAACAATACACATACACATCACACACTTCTCAGTCATAAACATTTGTACATAATTGAATGCCCTGTTACAATTACAGGCATTTATACTCATTAACCCTGTTGTAAGGTTTACACAACTGAATATTTATTCCTCTTCATTGTCTTTTGCTAAATCAACATTTTTAACAAATATCTTAAAAGGTTCCCATATCTTTTCAAACATATCCTTCCTTCCTTTTCGTATGTACGTCAGTCAGTCAATAATTTTACTGCTACAGACATGTGAAATTTTGCCCATTATAAGTAAATGGGGGAGAAAAAAAGACTGTAAAAATTCAGAAGAAATTTGAACTTTGACCTACTGTTCCCAAAATGTACTGAGATCTATTCTGGGTCACTGGCAATCTACAAACCCAATTTGGTATGAATTCAACCAATAGTTTTGCTGCTACAAATATGTGACTTTTTGTCCATTCTAAATAAAAGGGGAGTGGGGATGTTAAAAAAAAAAAAAAAAAAAAAAAACTCATAAAAAATTTAAACTTTCACCTATTTTTCCCAAAATGTTCCCAACAATTTTATTACTAAAGACATGTGAAATTTCACCCATTATAAGTAAATGGGGGGAAAAAAAAGATTTAAAAAATTCATAAGAAATTTGAACTTTGACCTACTGTTCCCAAAATGTAATCACATCTATTCTGCATCACTGGCAACATAAAAACCAAATCTGGTATGAATTCAACCAATGGTTTTGCTGCTAAAGTGTTAACAAACAAACAAACCGAACCAAAACAATACCCCTTGCCTCCCCTTCGTGTGTGTGGGGGGTAATAATGTAATAATACCATGTAATCTCAAAATAATAACCATATGATGTTTGCAGTAATAACTATCGTAGTAATTGGTAATTACCATGTCATAATGCTGAATTTCATCTGCCTTCATGTATGAATTATCCACACTAATGCAGATATTTTGCAAAACAGGTCTTTTTCTCCAGGTCTGGGCCTCTCATTCCCATGTAAACCACATTTTAGGTTGAAAAGATTGAGCTGCTGACACATGTGGACAAAGAAAAAGGAGATTGGAAAACAATGGTATCACACCCCATTTTTGTTCATGTCTGTTATGTCTTTGTGTAATGAAGCAGCACCTGAAACATCTAATCCAGGTGTTTACATCAGTGTATGACCTGGAGTAGATTAAGGTCAGCACCGATACCTGTTCTGGGACACGGACCAGACCGGATCGGACCGGACCGGACCGGTGTTATGGCAACAAATCCACATCATGTAAAGAATGCACTTCCACAAACACAACCAACCATAAGACACATAAAAGCCTCTGCGTCTGCTTCATCCAGTATCATCCAACACTAACTATGATTTATCTGAGAGTTTGAACCGCTTTGAAGTGTTAAATGAAGGATATTTTTCTAACCACATATTTTCTCTGTCCACATGTCCATGTTGTGTGGACAGGGCATAATTCATGTCCCCTTGAAGCACTTTCTGTGTAACACCCATGAATCAGAGCTGCAAAACTTCCCGTTTCTTCAATAATGAAACATTTTATCCCAAACAATCAAAATCAGTACTTTTGGAGATATGTAGTTTTCACATCCAAATGCCTCAAAACTGTACTTACATTTGTTTTAAGTACAGTTTTTAGCTTCACCAGCCAAACAAATCCATATTTATGTTTCAGCGTATGGGTCAACATATAACGGAGGGACTTATGAAGTCCATGGGATATATCTTATATACATCTTTATTAAAAGTGACAAAAAAAACCTGTTTATGTTCATTTTGATCATGTCTTTAAAAATTCCACAATTATTTAGTTATGGAAACAATCAATTATTAACCCCATAATGTCAAACATTTCATATTTGATACATGAGTTTTGAAGCCCTCTTCATGATCAGTGTGATATTTCTTTTTCTTGAAAAACCTGATGTATACAATTAGATACATGCAATACACAGATAATCCACCAGGGGGGAGGGATTCGTTTATGAAAAGGCCTTTCCAGTGACACTACAACACAGGTGTCAAACATGCGGCCCGGGGGCCAAAACCGGCCCGCCAAAGGTTCCAATCTGGCCCACGGGATGAATTGGCAAAAGTGCAGAAGATATTAACAGTCAAAGGCGTCAAACTGGAAAATAACATCATGATAACCTAGAAATAATGACTCCAAATTTTCTTCTTGGTTTAATGTGAAAAAAATAATATGACATCACGCCTATAAATAATGACAACACCAATTTTTTCTCTTTGATTTACTGCAAAGAACATAAAATTCTGATATCCTTTAATAATAAAATGTCAATAACCTGAACAAATATGAACAACCTGAAATGTCTAAAGAAAAATAAGTGCAATCTTAACAATATTCTGCCTGTTTTGTGTCTTGGTAGATCTGATCTGTAATGCACATGTAGACATCATAAATTGAGGCATAATATTGATCAAATTTTTCTTATGACTATTTCTTCTTATTTTGCTTCAGAAATTTCAGTTTTTTTCAGGTTATTCACATCTTTTTTGTTTGGATAGTTTGTAAAATGTGCGTGTTTTCATAATTTAATGTTATTTCTTCTCACTGGTTTTTACAGGCGACATCACATAACCCCTATCCTCGCATCCCTCCATTGGCTCCCTGTGTGTTTTAGAATTGATTTTAAGATTTTACTGATTACTTTTAAAGCTCGAATGGGTCTGGCCCCGAGTTATATAGATGATATGTTAGTTACCTACGAGTCACCACGCGGCCTTAGATCCTCGGGGGGGCAGAGGGCTCCTGGCTGTTCCAAAGTCCAGGCTTAAATCTAAGGGTGACCAGGCCTTTTCCATCAGGACCCCTTGACTTTGGAACGGTCTGCCCCAGGAGATAAGGCTTGGGGAATCAGTAGCATCTTTTAAATCACTTCTTAAAACACACTTTTATAGACTTGCTTTTATGTGATGTTTGTCCCTTTTAATTTTAATTTAAAATTTTTAATTTTTTTTGAAAATTTCAATCTTATCCTGTTTGATTGTTGGTTAATATTCTCATACATGATGTTGTTTTATCTCACGCCTTTATTTTTGCATTGATTTGACAGCATCATGTTACGTTATCCCTGCCCTCTTTATTCTGATTCATTTAGTTTATTCTTAGTGCCATGTTTCTGCATTGTTGTACTCATCTCTCCTATTGTGTTGCTTCTGTTTTAGTGTTTCTTGTATCCTGCTGTTGTGCCTTTTACTTGTTTGTCAAAGCACTTTGTAAACTTTGTTTTTAAAAGGTGCTATATAAATTAAGCTATTATTATTATTACTATTATTAACGCTTTCGTGCATACTGGTCACAGCTATTCTACAGCTGTTCTCTTGTATATTCATGGATTTTTTTGTTCTTTTCGTTGTTTTTTTGTTTTTGTTTTTTCTTTACGCATATCTTTATTAAAGTTTTAAGACACTCCATGTCTTTTCTGACATGAATTGGTAACATTATGTAGATCTCTCCTGAGCATAAACCCCCAGAATCACAAGCCTTCCCCACAGTTTTCACACAATTTATCAGTAAATACATGTTTCTGTGCGTCAGACATTAAACGTGTGGTGTCCAGCTGAGTGGATATTTTTGCAACTTCATGAAAAATAGATTCATAAGAATTTTTTTGTTATTATTACTTTTTTTTTTTAATGTATTTTTACTTTTTTTTTTTTTTTTTTTTTTTAATTATTTTTATTTTGTTTATTTATTTTTTAAATTTATTTTTCAGAAGAAAATTTTCTATCACATTGTTTTTTTCATGCCTAAAGAGGAATAAAAACACTCAGGAAAAAAACTTTGATTAAGGTTCTCTTAATTCGTGCATGAAAGGGTTAATTTTTTTAAATTTTTTATTTATTTATTTATTTATTTATTTATTTGCATATGAAAAATTTGGAGTTGTCATTATTTCAAGGCTATTATGTTATTATTTGACTGGTCCGGCCCACTGGAGGTCAAATTGAGTTGAATGTGGCCCCTGAAAGAAAATGAGTTTGACACCCCTGCTTTACAGAGTTAAATGACTTTTGTTTTTGGATTAGGTGTTTTCTGATACTTAAGTCTTTTGGATTGAAAATCGAACCTGCAGAAGGAAAAATGTGTGTTTTCATATTCTGGCATTTCCCCCCTGATTTCGATTCCTGCATTTCTAAGTGTAATATTCTATGTGTTGCATTCCACCAGTGGTGAACAGGAGGCACTAAAATGGCAACTGGATGGATAAACAATGTGTTTGGCATTCAGACACAGGCTGAGTCACACGTAGGCTACACACCTTGGGATCTGACATTCATGAAGTCCAGGGATTGGAATTCAACTGCGTCACAGGAAAACGAACAAATATTTAAAAAAAAACATAAAAAAAACAGCCGTGGATGGCGAAAAAATGGTAAAAATAAAACATAGAATGATGGAGTGGAGGGAATAACAACAAAGCAAGAGGCGAGGAGTCACGCTCACACCTGTTTGTGATGATGGTGGGGGTGAATCAGCGTGGGATGAAGTATGTGTGTGGATGGTTGGTGGTATGGAGGGGAGGATGGGGGATTGAGGGGGGAGGGGAGGGGGGGCAGTGGTGACGAGATGGACGAGTGTGGAGAGACACTCAAAGGAGCCACAAGTGGTCCACTGTTCCCCAGCAGCAGCACCTGCCTCACCGCCTCCCTCCTCTTCATTACCCGGCAACAGAACTCCTCTTAAGGCCTGTGCACGGGGGGATTCAAAGGGGGGAGGGGGGGAGGGGAGAGGGAGGAGGGGTGTGCTAAGGATGTGGATGTGCATGTATAGCACCAGGAAAGTGCATATGTTACACCTCTCGCTAATCATATCAGTGTAATACTATTTAACATCGGATTAGAACGGTTTATTTTAATCACAGATTTTGCTATGCACATTATTTATTCTTTATCTGTATACTGACTATTTTATTCAAGTGTTTTATTTGTTTTTACCAACGCATCATCATTTGGTTTTTGTATTTCATTTATAATAGGAATGTTTAGCCCAGGGGTGTGAAACATGCGGCCCAGGGGCCAAATGTAGCCCGCCAAAGGGTCCAGTTCGGCCCCTGGGATGTTTTTGCCAAGTGCAAAAATTCCACAGTTTTGAACTGAATTAAGCAAAAAAAAAAAATTAAGCTATAATTACTGAAAAACTCTTGAATTAAGCCAAAAAAAAAAAAATCTTGAATTAAGCCAAAAAAAAAAATCTTCAATTAAGTAAAAAAAAATCTTGAATTAAGCCAAGAAAAATCTTCAATTAAGAAAAAAAAAAAATCTTGAATTAAGCCAAAAAAAAATCTTCAATGATGTAAAAAAAATCTTGAATTTAGCTCCCAAAAAAATCTTCAATGAAGTAAAAAAATCTTGAATTAAGCCAAAAAAAATCTTCAATGATGTAAAAAAAAATCTTGAATTTAGCCCCAAAAAAAATCTTCAATGAAGTAAAAAAAATCTTGAATTAAGCCAAAAAAAAATCTTGAATTAAGCCAAAAAAAAATCTTCAATTAAGTAAAAAAATCTTGAATTAAGCAAAAAAAATCTTGAACTGAGCCAAAAACAATCTTGAATTAAGAAAAAAAATCTTGAATTAAGACAAAAAAAATCTTCAATTAAAGCTCTACCTACCGATGTGACATTTCTCACAGCACTTAGTAAAAGTTTGAACATGAACAACCCGCCTCCCTCCAAAGCCCCGCCCCCTTCCCTCTGCCTGAGCTCTGAGGCTCCTCCTCCTCTCACCTGATGCGCAATGGAAACGGAGGAGGAAGCAGAGGCGGAGGTCCGGTCCGTTTTGGTGTGTCCGCGGACCCCTCCCTCAGTAATCAGATGCATCATCCACCTGCCGCAGACCCGCAGCTCCTGTTCCATCAGTAGACCTGGTCTGTGCAGTACTGGGTCAGGGTCTTCACTGCAGTGCCCAGGGGACGGGCGCGCGCACTGTGAACGTGCGGCCTCCGCAAATTTTCCGTGGACATTTGAAGTTTCATAGTCCATACAATTATCATCCTACATCATCTTACATGTGTGACATCATATCCATGTACCTGTATGAGTCCCACCGTCATAAAAGCTGAGCTTTATGCAGACCTGTTCAGTCCAGTACAGCTGACTTCCGGACTTTTATCTCCATCCTTCATTCATCAGACTCCCGTTTGTGCCCCTCAGTTGTCGTTTCTGTTCATAAATGCGTTTAATCCCTTCCACATGTGCATGTCAGTTCTATCCAAACACATCGTAGACAGTAGACTGTGGTCAGTGACAGGAGAAGCAGCGCCAGTGAAGCGTCAGATTCAGAGGGACACATATCGGATGTGAGACGGAGATAATGGATCAGAAGCTGGACGGCCGTAATGGATGATTGACAGGAGGCTCAGTCAGGTTCGGCCAATTATTTTATTCGGACCGACTAAAATGATTGGTCAGACTGTTATCAGAAATATATGAGAATTAAACATTTTTGAGTTTCAATACCTGGCGGATTTCTTTTACATTTTAGTTTGACACACACTTATTAGGAGCATTTTAAGATGACAAAAGAAAAGTGTAAAAATGCCACATCATACGGTATCGCTTTAAGACAAAAAATCTTGAATTAAGCAAAAAAGAAATCTTCAATTAAGTAAAAAAATCTTGAATTAAGCCAAAAAAAACTTCAATTAAGAAAAAAATCATGAATTAAGCCAAAAAAAAAAAATCTTCAATTAAGTAAAAAAATCTCGAATTAAGCTGAAAAAAATCTTCAACTGAGAAAAAAAATCGTGAATTAAGCCAAAAAAAAAATCTTCAATTAAGCCAAAAAAAAATCTTGAATTAAGCCAAAAAAAAAAAAAATCTTCAAGTAAAAAAATCTTGAATTAAGCCAAAAAAAAATCTTGAATTGAGCCAAAAAAAAAATCTTGAATTAAGCCAAAAAAAACCTAGAATTAACAACTTCAATTTTTTTCTTTGTTTTAGTGCAAAAAATAACAGTAAATCATGAAAATATTTACATTTACAAACTATCCTGTAACACTAAAATGTGAATAACCTGAACAAATATGAACAACCTGAAATGTTTAAAGACAATTCAGCCCAGTTTGAACTCTTTTCTGCCTGTTCCTCAGTGTTTAGTGTCTTTGTAGAGCTGATCCATAATGCACATGGAGAAACGATAAGTTGAAGAATAATATTGTTAAAATTGTATGAAATTTTATTACGTTTTTTAATTTAAATTTCAGTTTTTTTCTTTTTTTCTTTTTTTTTTTTTTGATAGTTTATAAAAGTACGTATTTTCATAATTTAATGTTTTTTTTTTTTGTTTGTTTTTTACACTAAAACGAAGACAAACATTTGGAATTGTCATTATTTATAGGTTATTCTGTTATTATTTTTCTGGTTCGGCCCACTGCAGATCTAATTTAGCTGAATATGGCCCCTGAACTAAAATGAGTTTGACAAACCCTGGTTTAGCCCTTGATGAGATCCAGAAACCTTCACTTGCCCTATTTCTTTCTTCACATATTCTTAAATGTTCTGGTTAAAAATAAAGATCATGTACTGTTCTTAGACACAAATTTGAGATATGCGTACTTTACTCAGGTATTTTCATTTCATGCAGATTCCTACTTCTGCATCACTGTATTTCAGATGCAGATATTGTACTTTTTAGTTACTTTTCTGATCACAATTCTCCATATGCTTCCTGTACAGTCAATACTACATATGTCCAAATGTTCTGATCTAGAAAACTGAAATGTTTCTTTATGGGGTGAGCTTAAGATGATTTTTTTTTTCTTAAATAAAAATACATTTGAAAAGGGAGAAAAAAAAAAAAATGGAGTGTTTAACCCATAAAAAGCCAAACATCCACCATCGACTTAAACCATCTACTGATATAAAATGTTTAATACCTGTGGATCCACTAATCCTATCAATACATGTAAATAATTTGTGTAGATTGCAGTTTTCTGTCTTTTCATGGTCATCAGATATGACCCATTTGGGCATTTAGAGGCTCCGTAGTGAATGTGGAAACACTGATTCACCAGTAAAACCCATGGAGTTGGATCAATGACACTTGGTTTATGTTGATTTAATGATAGATTTTGATGAAAAAGAAGCTTTTTCTTGACTTTGCTCTGTTTTTGATATAATAACCCTCAACTTTAAACTGAGCCTTCATAGACATTTGCATGATCAGTGAATTAAATACAGGAAAATAGATGATTTTCATTGAAAACAGTAAAATACAGAGGATAATATTATGATAAATGACGATAAATCACGTACAGAAAGGTTAAATAGAGAGGAAAAATCATTTGGGAACTGACACAAAAATAACACTGTTACAGGTTAAATGACAAATAAAGAATCTGAATATTCAGTATATATCCACATGATATGTTTGTAAAGTAATTATATTTACTATGAATAATTCATCATCATTTATTCTAATATTATCCACTGAATTTTGTATTTTTCTATGAATATCAGGTATTTTCCTATATTTAATGTACTAAAGACTGTTAGCCATTTTAAAAAGAAAATGTCTTCTCATGAAATGACTGACAATGTGTTTTATTTAATTTATTTATTTATTTGACAGAGACAATGCAGTCAAACATAGTTACAAGTTTGCAGCTGATGTGAGGTATATAGAGTTTATAACTAGTGCTAATACTCAACTCCAGTCCCCAGTTGGGCTCTACTGCAACACTGCAGTACAAGTATAAAATATACATCATTTAAAACGATCATACTGTCACAACGGAGGGGAAAAGAGAGGACTGAAATGCTCAGTACTGAAGGGAAAAATAAGTTTATTTAACAAAAATATGAAAACCAGAAAACGAAAAAAAAAAACCTAACACGCAAACTAAGGCAGAGTCCAGAAAAAGAAAACATACAAAACCTGTATCAGAGTCCGTGGATGAATATGAACAAATGTCCGGGCTATGGAGAGGAGTAAGAAGAAATGAACCAGTGCTGCATGGCTGCAAACCTAATCCTTAAATAGGCAAAAATGTCATTGGCTGCAGCCACGCAGCGCCAGCAGGTGAGTCTGATAATGAAGAGAGGGAGGAGCCGAGGGCACACAGACACAGATCATGACAGAGGGAGAGCTGAGAGTCACAGGCACAGATCCTGACAGGACCCCCCCCTCAAGGGACGGCATCCTGACGTCCCCAGAGATGCGAAAAAGCTCCCCACGAAGACCAGGGCATCCTGGAATGGAGAAGGGATCCTGGCAAAAGGGGCATGAAGAACCACAGGTGAGACCGGCTGAAGCACCTCCCGGTGGGACGGCGTGAAGAGCCTCCGGGCAGACTGGCTGAAGAACCTCAGGGCGAACAGGCTGAAGCACCTCCCGGTGAAGCGGCGTGAAGAGCCTCCGGGCGAAGAGGGTGAAGCACTTCCCGGTGAAACGGCGTGAAGAGCCTCCGGGCGAAGAGGGTGAAGCACCTCCCGGTGAAACGGCGTGAAGAGCCTCCAGGCAGACTGGCTGCAGAACCTCAGGGTGAACAGGCTGAAGCACCTCCCGGTGAAGCGGCGTGAAGAGCCTCCGGGAAGACGGCCAAAGCACCTCAGGACAGACCTCCGGACCAGGACGTAGAAAACCTCCAGACCATGATGATGTAGCCCCTCCGGACCAGACCATGGAGAAACCTCCCGACAAGGACGTGAGAAACCCTCCAAAACAGGACATAGAAAAATCCTCTGGTTCGTGGACCTCCAGGGCTGTGGTAGACAGGACTCTAGCTGGATTTAGGACATTGACTGGAACTGAATATGGCTGGACTAGTGACTCTAACTGAGACAAGACAGACCGAACACTGACTGGACTACAGACATCGACTGGAATTGGACTATGGCTGGACCCATGACTCTGACTGACTGAGACTGGACTGACAGGACTATGGACTCTGAGACTGGACTGACAGGACTATGGACTCTGAGACTGGACAGACAGGACTATGGACTCTGAGACTGGACTGACAGGACTATGGACTCTGAGACTGGACAGACAGGACTATGGACTCTGAGACTGGACAGACAGGGGAACGGAGAGGGAGAGCGAGACGGGGAGACACAAAGAGCGAGGCCGAGGAAACAGGAACGCTGCGCGGACGGACGGAACCGGACTTCAGGAACGCTGTCGGATGGAACCGAACTTCAGGAACAGACTTTAAAAACGCTGCGCGAACAGACGGCATCAGACTTCAGGAACGCTGCGCGGCCGGAACCGGACTTCAAGGAGGGGAGACTACCAGACGGCGTACTAGCCTCCAGGTAGTACTAAGGAAAAGGGAACTGGGCCAAGCAGAGAGACGCGGACAGACAGACACAAAAACACGGACAGGCAGAGGGACAATCTACAGTGCTGAACTGATGAGAACGATAAAATGGAACATAAGAACATGAACTGCAAGAAACAGAGCTAAAGGACAAACAGGGAAAGAACTGAACTAAGGAGAAACTGATGAAACTGCAGACAAACTGCAGACAGAGAATAAAGAGACTGAAGACAGAGTGAAAAAACACAGGGAACATATAACACACATGGACTGCAATAAACACACATTGACAAAAAAAAAAAAAAATTCGCACCCACTGAGAAATACACACACACACAGAAACTAGGAAATTCACACATAGACTAAGAAACAGACTGAAAAATACACAGAAAGACAAATACACACAGAGAAATACACACACGGACAGAGAGAAACAGGGAGGAACGAATAAAACAGGCAGAACAGACAAACTAACATGAACAGGCAGATCAGAGCTAATAAACTCACTCAAACCATTAGACACACGAAGGAAAAGACACAAGAGAAGAACCCGGACCCCACGAAGGCCCAGGTCCCCACATGGAACAGGACACCGGAAACACGAGGCAGAAAACAGACGAGAGACAAAAACGCACTGGAAAAAACAACACGGAAGGAGAGCCCGGACTCAACATGGACCAGGACCCCACATGACATGGGAACGCTGGTAATACAAGACAAGAATCAGACAGGGGACAGATGCACCCGACGGCTCCGGGACCTCCCGAACCAACCAGCACGGAGGAGACCGAGGCGCCGTCACTGAGGACAAGGGTAAGTCTAAGAAAAGCCGGTGTGGGATAAAATACGTACCTTGTAAAATTTGGACCTATTTGGAATTTGCGCATGCGTGAGCGGAGCCTTACCGGATGTCAGGTTCAGCGACCCCTAACCCTAACCCCTAACCCTAACCCTAACCCAACCCAAAAGTGCACAATTCTACTCGCAAGGTACTTATTTCATAAGCCTCGCTGAACCTGACATCCGGTAAGGCTGTGCTTGCGCATGCGCAAATTCCAAATAGGTCCAAATTTTACAAGGTCCGTATTTTATGCCACACCGGATATGGGGCAGGGAAGCGCGGAGCGACGGTACAGGGGAAAATCAAGGAAAGACAAACGAAACCAGGAATAACAAACTAAAACACGGAAAAAACGAAAAAATGGGTCCCTTCAGTACCGGCTGAGTCCAGGTATGGCTGGTCCATTCTGTCACAACGGAGGGGAAAAGAGAGGACTCAAATGCTCGGTACTGAAGGGAAAAATAAGTTTATTTAACAAAAATATGAAAACCAGACAACGAAAAAAAAAAAACCTAACACGAAAACTAAGGCAGAGTCCAGAAAAAGAAAACATACAAAACCTGTATCAGAGTCCGTGGATGAATATGAACAAATGTCCGGGCTATGGAGAGGAGTAAGAAGAAATGAACCAGTGCTGCATGGCTGCAAACCTAATCCTTAAATAGGCAAAAATGTAATTGGCTGCAGCCACGCAGCGCCAGCAGGTGAGTCTGATAATGAAGAGAGGGAGGAGCCGAGGGCACACAGACACAGATCATGACAGAGGGAGAGCTGAGAGTCACAGGCACAGATCCTGACACATACCATACATAAAAATACAATATATATAAAATATACATGATTTAAAACAATCATACCATACGGTTTGATTATCCAGTGTTGTATTTATATATGAGGCATTCATTCATTTACTCACTCTCCCACACAATATACACAATATTTCCAGATGAGAACAGTTGTGTTTTGTCTTTAACCAGGTTTTGGATCTGGTGGTGAACATCTGAAACTCTGAGATGGATTTTATTTCTTGATAAAGTGTAACTGGGATTCAAATGTCAAAGGTGATTACTGATGTGTAAAAAACAGAAAAAAAAAAAAAAAAAACAGGGGAATGTGTCTGAAAATAAAATTATTCCAACGTTATGGGCAACAGTGTGGATGTTCATTAAACCTCTGAGGAAAGTCAAAGGTTATTATATTAGGTTTCAGAGAAAACTGAAGCAGAGGTGGTGTTTTCCATAAAGTACTGTTCTGTGCACAAGTCTGAGTCCAACATTAGGTTTGTTGGTTTAGTTAAGTTTGAATGACCACACTGCTACTTCTATGGCACTTCCCCAATTAATTTCTCTCTTTTTAACCTTTCTTAAGTGATTCATCACCATTTATTAGAGGGTTATGATATCAAAAACAGAGAAAACTGAAGAAAAAGTGACTTTTTCTGCAAAATATGTTAATAACTAGACATAAACCAAGTGTCTCCATCCACTGTCACAGATCTAACTCTATGGGTTTTACTGGTGAATCAATGTTGTAGAAGATGACAGTGTTTCCATGGTAACTACAGAGCCTCTAAATGTGAAAAAATGCACATCTGATGCCACTGAAAAGCTGAGAAGCTGGATTTTATCTGAATTATTTCCACATGTTGATAGAAATAGTGTTTCTACCAGTGGTGATTTCTCATAGACTGTAAGGCTTCCCCTAAAATTACTCAAATTAAATGGTTAAATATGTACGGTTGTGTTGACATTTCATCGACTACAAATGTGTTAGAACACGTTCATCTCAAGGACAAGTTGGTTCAGAATCAGTTTCATCACAAATCAACGGACTCGATGTTGTTCACTTCTCATACATTCCCGTTGCGTTGTTTTCTCATTCGATCTCTGCTCAGCGTCCATGCACTTCAATGGGACTGAATGGAACTGCTTTTTTCATTGCCTCAAAACTGGACGGTAATTGGATAAATGCCACGATGTTGTCCCGCCCCCAGATGCTTGGCATCTCTGGGGGTGAATGGAGCTGTGGGCGGAGCTCGGCCGGGCTGGATGCCAGGCTTCCACATGCTGATTGGAGGATCACTCGAAAGGCTGAGTCCTGTTTGATTGACAGCTATTTTGAGATCTCCTCCTTCACTGACACAGTTCAGGTTAATACCGTCGCACATTCTGCTGTGAAATGGAGAGAGAAACCACTACCAAATTACTTGTTCATTTCTTGCACTGTAAATAAAACACACTCATTGTACTTCCTTGTTTCAATTTAACATAATTTCAATGTTTTCTTGTTTACTTGGTACGATAAGGTCACTGACCATTTTCTTAAAAAGGAACGGAGGGCCGAATTTATGTTTAAATAACTTGACTTTTTTTTCGATGCAAGCCGACGATGAGCTTCCCCTGTCTGAAAGACGAGCAGCCGCCACTGGATTCTACAGTTATTAACCCTTTCATGTATACTGGTCACTAAAGTGGACAGCTATTCTACAGCTGTTCTCTTACATATTTATGGATTTTTTTGTTTGTTTGTTTTTGCACATATCTTTATTAAAGTTTTAAGACACTACATATCTTTTCTGACATGAATTGGAAACATTGTGTAGATCTCCCCTGAGCATACTCTCACCCCCAGAACTACAAGCCCCCCTCAGTTTTCGCACAATTTATCTGTAAATACATGTTTCTTCATTTCAAAAATTAAATACAAGGTGTCCAGATGAATGGACATTTTTGCAACTTCATGTAAAAAAGGTTCATAAGATCATTTTTATTATTATTATTATTAGTAGTAGTAGTAGTATGTTGGGGTTTTTTTTTTTTACTTTTTTTGTTTTTTTTTATATATTATTTATTTATTTATTTATTTGCACTGGCTACCGGTAACCTACAGAACTGATTTTAATATACTACTCCTCACGTATAAAGCTCTAAATGGAACCGGACCAAGTTACACTGCAAACTCACTGATCAATTATGTACAAACTAGAACACTGAGGTCATCAAACGCAGGGTTACTAGCGACTCCCAGAAATTTTACAAAGAAAATGGGGGACGCAGCCTTTACTAACTATGCACCAAAGTTATGGAATACAATTCCAAAAGACATTAGAGAAGCCAGTTCACTGAATATATTTAAAACCAAATAAAAAACATTTTTATTCTCATTAGCCTTTGAAAGGAGATAAAAATGGGGTCACAATTCAGGAACCAGGAATGTGCGGTTTTTATTTTTATTTTATTTTATTGTATTTCTGTTTTTATTTTTTATTTTATTGTATTTCAAATTTCATCTCATTTCTTGCATTTCAAAAATTCTATGTATAATCAAATATTTTAATGTGCGCTGCTTTTATTTTTATTTTATTGTATTTCTCTCAAATTTCATCTTATTTCTTGCACTTCAAAAATTCTATGCATAATCAAATATTTTAATGTGCGCTGTTTTTATATTTATTTTTATTTCATTGTATTTCTCTCAAATTTCATTTTATTTCTTGATGTATAATCAAATCTTAATGTATTTTAATATTGTATTTTTTCAATCAATGTGAAGCACTTTGGGCTACAATTTCTGTATGAAAGGTGCTATACAAATAAAGTTTATTATTATTATTATTATTATTATTTATTTATTTTTCATTAAAAAATTTTCAATTGCATTGTTTATTTCATGCCTAAAGAGGAATAAAAACAGACGGGAAAAAAATCTTGATTAAGGTTCTCATAATTCGTGCATGAAAGGGTTAAACATTAGTAGATGCTTTTGACGCACCATTGTCTGTAAGCTGCTTCAGATGTTGATAAAGAATGTTATTTGGACGTGAGTTTTAACCTTTCTGCTAGTGTCTCCAAAATGATCATCATTTTCATCCCACAAACCTTCTGATAACAGTAATTCTGCAGAAACGGCTCCAGCCTCTCAAAGCAGAACCATTGTCTTGAAAATTCAACTCTGCTTCTTGTTGTTGTTGTTGTTGTTGTTTTCATGCAAACCGATGCTGTGCGCCGATTGGTCCGACTTTGGATCGATCGTCAACAGATATTCTCCAGACTAATATTCTGTAACAAAAACTGACCTTGTGAGATCAAAGCTGGCTTTTTACAAGGTTGGAAAGAAGCCCCTCTTTATACGCCTCCAGCCTCGCTGTAAAATCAGAGGTGTTAAAACCTTAGATTTGTTATTGACTTCCCCATTGTCCCCTGAAAATCAATGTGAGGAGGCAGAAGGCGAATTTTTAAAAAGCAATTTACCACAAGGGCGAACTCCGCCAATCAATGGTCAGTCGATGACAAGCTCTTTACGTAGGAGCTGTTGAAGATAATTATACCAGGGATAATTGGCTGGTTGATTTGATGAATTAGTGAAATCCAGCGCTTTGTAAAGAAAACGGTGACATTATCTGCACTTGAACTGCAGCAAAAAAAAGTCAAAAAGGGGTTAAAAGCGTATGCGTGGATCATACTTAGAATATTTCTTTATTAAAATTAGTTTAATGCGGGGGTGTCAAACTCATTTTAGTTCAGGGGCCACATTCAGCCCAATTTGATCCCCAGTGGGCCGGACCAGTAAAATAAGATAAATAATAGGAATGATAGGATAAAAACGTATAAATAATGTCAACGCCAAAGTTTTCTCTGCGTTTTTGAGTGAAAAAAGTAAAATTCTGCAATGAAAATGTTTACACCTACAAACTGTAATTGAACATAACTTGAACAAATATGAACAACCTGAAAATACTTAAGAAAAGTTGTTTTTTTTTTTTTTGGATAGTTTATAAAAGTAAGTATTTTCATAATTTAATGTTTTTGGGGTTTGTTTTTTTTTACACTAAAACAAAGACAACATTGGTCTGTATGTGGAACCTGAACAAAAACGACTACGACATCCTTGATTGTTAATATCTTAAGTCAGGGGTGTCAAACTCATTTTAGTTCAGGGGCCATATTCAGCTAAATCTGATCTGCAGTGGGCCGAACCAATAAAATAATAACATAATAATATATAAATAATGACAACTCCAAACTTCTCTTTATGCATTAGAGTGAAAAAAGTAAATTTACATTATGAAAAGGTTTACATCTACAAACTATCCTTTTAAAAGGTGTGAATAATATGAAAAAACTCAAAAAATAAGTGCAATGTTGACAATATTACACCTTAGTTTATCATTTATACATGTGCATCACAACTTACAGACCACAGTGGATCTACAAATACACACATCATTTAATAACAGGCAGAATATTGGTAAAATTCCACATACTACTTTTAAGACATTTCAGGTTGTTCATATTTGTTCAGGTTATTCACAGTTTTTGTAAAAATTGTGTAAATATAAACATTTTGATGCAATTTTACTTTTTCTTTTACACTAAAACAATGAGTTTTCATTATTTATAGGTTATTATGATAGTATTTTACTGATCACTTTAGATTGAAAAGACCTAAAATGATTTAAACGTCCTTGATTGTTAATATCTTAAGTGTAATTTTTGCAATTCACAAAATCATCCCGCGGGCCAGATTGGACTCTTTGGCGGGCCGGATTTGGCCCTCGGGCCGCATGTTTGACACCTGTGGTTTAATGCAACATATTTCTCCACCAGTTTCACTCATATGATGAAACTGAAAACTCATATTGCCTTTTTTTTTTTTTTAGCAGCTGATAAATGTATGTGGCCATAGAGTTCATTTCAAACCACATTCACCTCACAGTTTAAAGGGTGTAAATCTATTTCTGGAGGCGGGAAGTTCTTTTTTGCACACTCGAGCCCACATTATTTGGCACCAGAACCTAAACAACATACATGTTCCATACACTGCAAATATAAGAGCGCCCACTCTGGACTGTTTTAAAGACATTTATGCACTACTGATGTAATTCCATGATGACTCTTAAAGTTGCATCAATTTCTAGTAAGTAAAGATGTTTTTGGAGTATGTGCTGTGGCTGTTGGATGTGAAATATGAAATATTTAAGGTTTCATTTGTAATATTTACACATTCACATATTCCTCTTTTTCCTCTTTCAAAAGCCCACTTCCCTCAGTAGTCCATGATCAGTGCATATGTTTCTAACGGTTACCCAGGTCCAGCATTGTTGTATGCAGAGTAGAGCCGGGCGTATTGATCTGAGTATTGATAGTATCAATACCAAGGTGAGTATCGGTATTGGATCTATACTAGCATGATGAGACCGATACTTTTGGTGCAGTTTCTCCTCTCTCTGTCTCTCTGTCTCTCTGTCTCTCTCTCTCTCTCTTAACTCTCTCTCTCTCTCTTTCAACTCTCTCTCTCTTCAACACTCTTTTCAACTCTCTCTCTCTTCAACTCTTTCTCCTCAAGTCAGTCTCTTTCTCTCTCTCTCTCTCTCTCTCTCTCTCTCTCTCTCTTTTCATCTCTCTCTCTCTCCAACTCTCTCTCTTTTCAGCTCTCTCTCTTCAACTCTCTTTTCAGCTCTCTCTGTCTCTCTCTCTTTTCAACTCTCTCTCTCTCTCTCCTCAACACTCTCTTTTCAACACTCTTTTCAACTCTCTTTTCAACTCTCTCTCTCTCTTCAACACTCTTTTCAACTCTCTCTCTCTCTCTCTCTCTCTCTCTCTTTTCAACTCTCTCTCTCTTCAACTCTCTCTCTTTTCAGCTCTCTCTCTTCAACTCTCTCTCCAACTCTCTCTCTCTTTTCAGCTCTCTCTGTCTCTCTCTCTCTTCAACACTCTCTTTTCAACACTCTTTTCAACCCTCTTTTCAACTCTCTCTCTCTCTCTCTCTCTCTCTCTCTTTTCAACTCTCTCTCTCTTCAACACTCTTTTCAACACTTTTCAAGTCTCTCTCTCTCTCTCTCTCTCTTTTCAACTCTCTCTCTCTTCAACTCTCTCTTTTCAGCTCTCTCTCCAACTCTCTCTCTTTTCAGCTCTCTCTCTTCAACTCTCTTTTCAGCTCTCTGTCTCTCTCTCTTTTCAACTCTCTCTCTCTCTCTTCAACACATTCTTTTCAACTCTCTTTTCAACTCTCTCTCTCTCTCTCTTTTCAACTCTCTCTCTCTTCAACACTCTTTTCAACTCTCTCTCTCTCTCTCTCTCTCTCTCTCTCTCTTTTCAACTCTCTCTCTCTCTCTCTTTTCAACTCTCTCTCTCTTCAACTCTCTCTCTTTTCAACTCTCTCTCTGTCTCTCTCTCTTTTCAACTCTCTCTGTCTCTCTCTCTCTTTTCAACTCTC
This sequence comes from Sphaeramia orbicularis, assembly GCF_902148855.1. NCBI lineage: Eukaryota > Metazoa > Chordata > Actinopteri > Kurtiformes > Apogonidae > Sphaeramia > Sphaeramia orbicularis. Next base: position 32,176,013 of record NC_043976.1, read on the forward strand.
TCTTTTCAGCTCTCTCTATTATAACTCTCTCTCTTTTCAACTCCTGTCTCTTCTCTCTCTTCAACTCTCTCTCTTAACTCCTCTCTCCTCAAGTCCTCTCTCTCTCTTTCATCTCTCTCTCTCTCTTCCACTCTCTCTATCTCCTCACGTATCTCTCTCTCTTCTCTCTTTTCAGACTCTATCTTACTCGCTCTCTTTGCAACTGGATCTCTCTGTCTCTCTATTCTTCAAATCTCTCTCCTCAAAGTCTACTCTCTTCTTAAAATCTCTACTCAAGTACTATCTCTCTCTTCTATCCTCTATATTCTCCTCAAGTCTCTCTCTCTCTCCTTTTTTCAGCTCTCTCTACTTCAATATCTCTCTGGCAACTGTCCTCTCTGTCTCTCTACTCTTCACACTCTCTCTTTTCATCTCTCTATCTCTCTCTCTTCCACTCTCTCTCTGTGTCTCTCTCTCTCTAGTCTCTTTCTCTATCTCTCTCCTCTCTCTCTCTCTATTCAAAATCTGTCTTGTGTGCTTGTGCTTGTGTTGAAGCTGTGGTGACGCTGGTAGCTAATGCTGTTGTAGAGGAGCAGAAAGAAGTTGAGCACAGACTTTAAAGTTTTAGTCGGGGAAAAGAACCTAATGTTAATGTTAGCCTGAGTTTAGGAATACAAGAAAACTGCTAGCTTAGAAATGGAAGTAGCTAGCTTCGCTTTGGAGGTTTTCCTAAAAGAAAATGTCATATTTTTCAACAAAAAACAAAATGTCAGATAAAATTTAGAACAATGATTCTCTCATATCTATGCATAAAAAACTTGGAAAACAGTAGATACCTGAACAATAAAATAAATGAATAAAATGATGCTAGTGCTAATTTCAACACAGGCTACATGTTTGTTGCACAAAACAGACTTTCCAACAGTACATGTATTTATGTTATGTTATGTTATGTTATGTTATGTTATGTTATGTTATGTTATGTTATGTTATGTTATGCTATGCTATGCTATGTTATGCTATGCTATGTTATGCTATGCTATGCTTTGCTATGCTTTACTATTCTACGTCTGCGCTACAAACAGCCACCATTTCTCAGTTAAAAAAAACAATGACCACAAACATACAATCAGTTTCTTTCTTAATATGCAGGAAATATAAAGCATTAAGGCAAAAATAGCTTCTACAAACCCAGTGTTAAGTATTTGTCATACGTGCCTGGAACTAAATAGACAATATGAGATTAGCTTTATTAATTTTGTAATTCTTCACACCAGGTTTCATTCAAAAACACGTCAAAAGTTCTGATTATTTGGGTACATTTTTATTATTATGGGAACCTAGGCCGTATTAGACACTGTAAGCCTGTAGATGCCATATAGTTCCATTTTTGTGTCCATTTATAATACTGTGCATATATTTTCTGCTATTTCTCATTATATTTGGAGTAAAGTGACCAAGAAATAAGTATTTATGCACATTACAACCCTGCAACAACACAACTAAAGTTAAGGCATAGTACTCGCGGTACTACTGTTTTTATTTGATGGAACAAAGTTAAGAGAAACAGGAACTTCCTTTTTGGTTGTTGGTTTTTTTTTTTTTTGTGCCCGTGTGGTATGTGTTTTAACCTCAGATCACCCATGACGAATCATAATGACTCATGATGCTAAAGGTTGTTTTTGATACCAGTCTAAATGATATTATATCAATATCCTCCTGAGACCAGACAATGTGTTTTTGTCCTCTTTAGGGGATGAGTTTCACAGCTTTACTAAAAAAAAAAAAAAAAAAAGTTCACTGCAAAGGTCATTCCATAAAAATGAATTATTATTATTATTATTATTATTATTATTATTATTATTATTATTATTGATAATAATAATAATAATAAGTATCTGGAAAAAAGTTCACTGCAAAGGACATTCTAGATAGATAGATAGATAGATAGATAGATAGATAGATAGATAGATAGATAGATAGATAGATAGATAGATAGATAGATAGATAGATAGATAGATTTTTTATTTTCTCTCAAATCCCCCTACTATCTGTCCAAAATGGAACTACCTGAGCTTCTCTGTCTGAAAATCCAATCATCTCTAGGTCACATGGTATAAGGTGTGGTTTAAGCAACACATTTTAGTCATTTTAAATGGATTCACTTCAAACAAATTATTTCTCTGATATTTGTAGTAAGTTATTGTCTGGTCATATGTCAACATACAATATCACACAATAAAAAACGTTTCTAGTTATATTGTTGTCTTTGTAAAAAGTGCAATACCATCTTTCACCACACTGCATGACTGGTACTTAACACTCATTGTCAGGGAGGCGCTGTTTCACCATTTTCAGCAATTAAACTGAAAAGGAACAGAATGAAAGGATAAGATCCCTCAGCTTGAAATTTTTGATTAAAACCGTAATTAATTCTTATTTTCCTTATTAAATAAGGATTTATTGTTATGAGAAAAAGTTGATGAAGTATTTTATGAGGTGTAATGAACCAACTGTAGGTAGGTAGGTAGGTAGGTAGGTGAATAAATGAATAAATAAATAACTAAATAAAAATTAAAAATGTATCTGAAAAAAAGTTGCATCATGCTATTTCCAATCAAGGTAATTATTTAATGTAAAAACCCGAAAAACCTTTACTTCCTCGGATCTCAGGAGGATATGTAAAGCTGCAAGTAGTTGTTATGGAAAGCAGAAATCTGAAAAGTGATGGTGTGAATGTTACATATTGAACCTTTAGGCACTTTTTTTTTTTTTTTTAATATTCCAGTTAGAAATAAGCCATATAAAATAAACAGAAATAAAACAGTGAATGGGTTTGTGCTCCTACAGCCTCCATGTTTTTGTGTGTCTGTAGACCAGGGGTGTCAAACATGCGGCCTGGGGGCCAAATGCAGCCCGCCAAAGGGTCCAGTTCGGCCTCTGGGATGCTTTTACCAAGTGCAAAACTTCCACAGTCTTGAACTGAATTAAACAAAAAAAGAAATTAGCTTGAATTAAGGAAAAAATCTTCAACTAAGCAAAAAAAAAGCCAAAAAAAAAAAAAAAATCTGACATTTAGCAAAAAATCTTGAATTAAGCCAAAAAAATCTTCAATTAAGCCAAAAAAAAATCTTTAATTAAGCCAAAAAAAATCTCAAATTTAGCAAAAAATCTTGAATTAAGCCAAAAAAAGTCTTCAATTAAGTAAAAAAAAAAATCTTGAAGTAAGCAAAAAAAAAAAAAAATCAATTAAGTAAAATAATCTCAAATTTAGCAAAAAATCTTGAATTAAGACAAAAAAAAAAAAAAATTCAATTAATTAAAAAAAATCTCGAATTAAGCCAAAAAAAACTAGAATTAACAACGTAATTTTTTTTCTTTGTTTTAGTGCAAAAAAACCCCATTAAATTATGAAAATATTTACATTTCCAAACTATCCTGTAACACTAAAATGTGAATAACCTGAACAAATATGAACGACCTGAAATGTCTAAAGGAAATTAAGCACAATTTTAACTATTTTTCTTCCTGTTCCTCAGTGTTTAGCGTCTTTGTAGATCTGATCCATAATGCACATGGACAAATGAGAAGTTGAGGAATAATATTGTTAAAATTACACTAAATTTTCTTATGTTTTTAAGTTTAAATTTCAGTTTTTTCAGGGTTTTTTTTTTTTTTTTTTGGATAGTTTATAAAAGTAAGTATTTTCATAATTTAATGTTTGTTTGTTTTTTTGGTTTTGTTTTGTTTGTTTTTTTACACTAAAACAAAGATAAACATTTGGAGTTATCATTATTTATAGATTATTATGTTATTATTTTTCTGGTTTGGCCCACTGCAGATCAAATTCAGATGAATATGGCCCCTGAACTAAAATGAGTTTGACACCCCTGCTGTAGACGAATAAACCACAGGCCTCACAACACACACACACACACACACACACACACACACACACACACCACATACATTCACACATGCCTCCTCAGTTAACAGAAGAGGAACTCAGCCAGCTGGTGTAGCTTTCTGTCTTTCACACATACACACACTTCCAGTGCGTTTTCAGAGACATTACACTGACTTACATTCATTTCCTGGATACTTAGCTTTATCTAATCTTTCTATAACACTCAACTTAAAACACGTGTTAACCCTTAAATGTAATGATTTACCTTATCCAAACCTGGTTTTTGTCCTTACAGGGGAACAGATTTACACCCCTCCCCCCATACACACCTAATCCCCCCTTCGATTTGTCACCCCTCCAAATCCTATTCATCCAACTTCCCATTCACTGCTGTAGAGCCTCTCCAGTGGAGTCTCCTTCAGCCGTCATCTTTGTTCCACATCTCAATTGTTCGAGCATCTCCATCAGCGTGACATGCAATAAGGCTGAATTTATTTCCTTCGGTACAAAGAGGCGAAAAAAAAAAAGAAAAAAAAAAGGACTCATTCGCAGAGTATTTGTATTATATAAGTGTGTTTTTAAATGAAGTTATGTAATTCAGTTGCTTATCATGGTGTTTTTTTATATATACAATATCTTTTATTGGCTCAACAAGTGAATTTATCATAAAAAAATACACAATATAGTTATGATACAGTTATGTTTTAGCTGTGTTTATGTTTTGTATCTGTTTTTGTTCATGTCTTTATTGGATTCTGTGACTCAGGGAAATGCACAAGAATTCCAATGTACCTATACTGCCATGAATCTGTGCAAATGGTAAATAAAGTCTATTCTATTCTATTCTATTCTATTCTATTCTATTCTATCCTGATACAATACAACACTGAGCCAGTTTTGGCCCCCGGGCCGCATGTTTGACACCTGTGATCGAGATTGTATAGGATGAAACTATTAGGTGATGATTTATGTTGGAAATGCCAAGAGAAAACTGGAACTTTCCTTCATTGCATGTGGGAATGTGTTTTAATCAGACCCTTCTGGACTCAAATTCTAACTAGAAAAGCACTCGGAGAGCGCAGACCTCCGCCAAGCGCAAAAATTCCCCACATAATCGGTGATACAAATCCTACATTTATTTTTTAAAATAAAATCCACCTTCTGGATCAGATCCGGATCAGCCTTTGAAATGTGATAGAGGACCCCATTGTCAATTCCCGAGTTAAATTTCGTGAATTTTGGTCAATAATTAAGCCAGATATTGGGAAACGAAAATTTTGGCCCCATTTACCACAATGTTAACGAAAATTTCAAAGTGATCCAGAATCCAGGATTTCTTTCAGATCACCCCCAAAAGTTAATCATTTCTTCCTTATCCCATTTCCAACAAACCCTGAAAATTTCATCAAAATCTGTCCATAACTTTTTGAGTTATGTTGCACACTAACGGACAGACAAACAAACAGACAGACAGACAAACAAACAGACAGACAGACAAACAAACAGACAGACAGACAGACAGACAAACAAACAGACAGACAGACAAACAAACAGACAGACAGACAGACAGACAGACAAACAAACAGACAGACAGACAGACAGACAGACAGACAGACAAACAAACAGACAGACAGACAAACAAACCCTGGCAAAAACATAACCTCCTTGGCGGAGGTAAATATTCTAAGTAATTGGCTTGGAGCAGAAATCTCCTCAGACCCAGAGCTCTGTTTACTGGGGGATAAATCCCAGTTACCCAATATAACCAAATGTAACTTTTCGGTAATTTCAGTGGGTACAACAACAGCTCGTCGAGTCATTCTAAGACACTGGAAAACATCAGAAACGCCACAGATGAAAGAATGGGTCTGTGCAATGACTGAAACGGCATCCTATGAATCTATGCTTAGTAGGTTGTGATGACAGAGGGAAGGGGGAGACCCTCTGGGACACGTTTTGGGATTACATAAAAGTAGATAGGTCAGTATGTATGAATATATGAGTGCATGTGCAGGTGAATGTCTGTACAGATATTTGCTGGTTGATGTTTTTATGCAGCTGCTTTCTTTTGTGTTTGCTGCCTGTCTATTTATTTTTTATTTATTTTACATTATTATAATTTTTCTCATTTTTATTTTAATTTTTTTTTTAAATTTTTGATCTTTTACAGGGTGGGGAAGCAAAATTTACAAGATTTTGAGGCAGGGATTGAAAGACAGTGTATGACCAATTAGTTTATTGAAAGTCATGAGAATTTATTTACCACAAGAAAATTGACATAATAGAAAATGTTTTTATTCTATGTGTCCTCCTTCTTTCTCTATAACTGCCTTCACACGCTTCCTGAAACTTGCGCAAGTGTTCCTCAATATTCAGGTGACAACTTCTCCCATTCTTCTTTAATAGTATCTTTAAGAAAGTCGACATTGCTGTGTGATGTTCTATGGTAGCATGTCTAAAACGCCCCAAATAGCAGAATCCAGAGGGTTTAGATCTGGGCTAGAAGGCGGCCATAAACATGATTCCCAAAAATTGCTAAAGTTGGATTTGTTGCTGTTGTCAACAAGTGTTTTGGTGTTCTTGTGTAAGATTTGAACTTCAAATCATAATTTATTGCATTTCTAACGGTCTTGTTGTCTACCTCAAGTTCAATTGCCATTTTTCTCATGGATTTGGTTGGATCCTTTAGGATTTTGGATTTGAGAGCTTTAATAAAGCTTTCGGTACATTTTTTGTTGCTTCCTCCACTTCCAGACTTTCTCGTAATAGTTTTGCTCATAGTCATTCTCTTCTTTCCATTATAAACAGTCTTTATGGACACTCCAACTATTTTTGAAATCTCCTTTGGTGTGACAAGTGCATTCAGCAAATCACACACTCTTTGACGTTTGCTTTCCTGATTACTCATATGGGCAAAAGTTTCTGAAAAGGTATGGATAATAGTGTTAGGTATGTTTATGACATCAATATATGTTTGGTTTCAAAACTATTGACGTAGTGCCTGCTGAGAAAAAACAACTAAATGTTCATTGTAAATTTTGCTTCCCCACCCTGTAGAATAAAAAAAAATTCTATTACGTAAATTTTCTCGTGGCAAATAATTTGTCATGACTTTCAATAAACTAATTGGTCATACACTGTCTTTCAATCCCTGCCTCAAAATATTGTAAATTTTGCTTCCCCACCCTGCATGTTTGTGAGATGAAGCCTATGTCGAGTCCGTCTCTAGCTAGAGCTAAATGTTGATTGTATACTACATGTTCTTGTGTGCCATGTACCAAGGTTTTAAAAAAAAGTTCAATAGAAACTTGAATTTCAGCACAATAAATATTAAAAATACCAATGCAGGCTAAAAGACCCTGTTACTTCTGCTAACATTAAAAATCTCATATATAATGACCGCGGTGCTACATGGCTTCCACACCTGATGGAACTCCTTTTCAGAACCCCTCATCACAAATCTAATCTTCTCCAGTTTAAGATGAAATAGTGCATCTTTAATCCAATGTGATATAATGGATGGGGCAATATCCTTCCATTTCAGAAACATCAGGCTAACAAAGTTGAAAACGCAATGAGTTGTCTGACCCCAGAGGACTCTGTTAACCCATAAAAACCCAAATAGACACTGGAGATTAAAACCATCTACTGATCTAAACTGGTTAATACCTGTTGATCCACTAATCTTATCAGTACATGTAAATAACTGGAGTAAAATACAGTTTGTCATCTTTTCATGGTCATCCGATATGACCCATTTGGATGTTCAGAGGCTCCATAGTTACCATGGAAACACCGTCATCTTCTACAGCATTGATTCACCAGTAAAACCCATGGAGTTGGATCAATGACAGTGGATGGAGACACTAAGGTTCTAATAGTTTTGGGTTTTTCATTCTACAGGGTGTCCCGTAAGTCTCCATACATAGGAAAAAATAAACGTTTCTTGACATAAACCATTTTTATTTATATAATATGCTCTATATGACTGCCATTTTGTTGGGAACACGTTTCAATGCCTGTCCTCCACTGCTGAAGAACTATAAAGAAGAAATATAAAGAAATACATGTTAGAACCATATGTATTATGTCTCCTTTGTATGGAGACTTATGGGACACCCTGTAGTTTAGTTTTATTTAGTTTTGACATTTTTTTTCCCCTCTAATTCAGTTAGTTTTAATTAGTTTTTAGAGCAGGTTCGCTCGTTTTTATTAGTTTTTATTTTCTAAATGCTTAGTTTTAGTTCAGTTGTGGGTTTTTTTTAAAATATATTTTCTCTTCTTCTCTATTGTATTTAGTTTAGTTTTAGTTTAGGTTGGTTTATTTCAGACATAGACATAATACAAAACATATGAAATAATAATAATAATAATAATAATAATAATAATAATAATAATAATAATAATAATAATAATAAACAATACACAAATAAAAAATCAAACAACAGAAAAATAATAATAATGATAAACAATACACAAAAAATAAATAATAAGAAAAAAAAAGAAAAAAAAAGGAACAACTGTTGTGCCTGAAAGGGAGTAGGAAGAAGCCACCACTTATCCAGTATTCAAATAAATCCCAGACTGGACTCTGCTGCTTTCTCCCAACTTTCGTCTCCATGTTTCCAGGTAGAGTGGGAACCAGAAGACGACTCTAAACAGGTGAAAAGAAGTGACGGACCGTTAAATATCATACGGTGCCAACAGCTAAAATTGCTTGAGGGAAACAAATCGATTTCATATCAATCCGACATTGACAAAGACGAAAATGAAGGGAATTTTATCTAGAATTTTTACACGTTTTGGTTAGTTTTGTTAGTACACAATACAGTTTCAGTTATCGCTTTTTTCTTTTAATTATAGTTTTTCTTTATTTCAGTTAATGAAAATGTTTTTACAATTCCAGTTTCTCTTCATTTTGTTATTTTTCGTTAACGACAACAACCTTGGGAGACACTTGGTTTATGATCAGTTAATGTTAGATTTTGTTGAAAAAGTCACTTTTTTTTCAGTTTTCCCTGTTTCTGATATAATATCCCTCAACTTTAACCTGAGCTTTAATGCACATCTACATGATCAGTAAATTAAATACAGGAAAATACATGATTTGCACTGAAAAATGTAAAATACAGAGGATGATATTCTATTAAATTGTGATAAATCCCTTAAGAAAGGTTATAATCCAATCGAACTTCAACTTTCCTTCCAACTTTACTTTCGTAAAGCACTTAAAAACAACTGCAGTGGACCAAAGTGCTGTACAAAGAAAAATTAAAACCAAAATAGACGTATAAAATACAGAATAGATTTAAAGACGCAGAAACTGTAGAAAAACAAACAAACAAACAAGAAAGTGCTATACAGAAGAATAAATAAAACCCAAATAAAAAGAATAAAATACAAGAATAGATTAAAAACCATACAATTAAAAACAACAATATAAATAAAATAAAATAAACAAATAAATAGAATAGATAAATAAGAACAGCAAACCACTACCAAATAAAAAATATAGAATAAATTTAAAAAATATATATATAGAATAAAAATAATACCTTCAAACATCTCACATGGTTTCAAAAGCCAAGGAGAAATAAATAGAGAAAAATTATTTTGGAACTGCCACAAGAGTAGCACTGGGTCTTTATGGGTTAAATAAAAAAAGGATGCGTACCATGAACACAGATTTAAGAAGCCAAGGAATATGAGAGAATATATAAAAACATGAAACATCAGACTAGAACACAGGTGTCAAACATGCGGCCTGGGGGCCAAATCCGTCCCGCCAAAGGGTCCAATCCAGCCCATAGGAAGAATTAGTGAAATCCAAAAATTACATTGAAGATATTAACAATCAATAGTGTAAAAATCATTTTATTTCAGTTCCACATACAGACCAGTTATATCTCAACTGGGTCAGACCAGTAAAATAGTATCATAATCTATAAATAATGACAACTGCAGATTTTATCTTTGTTTTAGTGGAAAAAAAAAAAACAGTAAAATTACATCAAAATGTTTACATGAACAAACTATCCTTGTACAAAAATGTGAATAACCTGAAGAAATATGAACAACCTGAAACGTCTTAAAAGAAGTAAATGCAATTTTACCAATATTATACCTGGTACTATATGTTCTGTGTATTTGCAATTGTAATGTAAAAATGATTAACTGATAAACAGGCAGAATATTGTTAAAATTACACTTGTTTTTCTTAAGACATTTCAAGTTGATCATGTTATTCAGATTTTTAAGGAAACGTTGTAGATGTAAAAAGGATCATAATGTAATTTTACTTTTTTCACTGTTATTATTTTACTGGTCCGGCCCACTTCAGATCATATTGGGGTGAATGTGGCCCCTGAACTAAAATGAGTTTGACGCCCCTGGACTAGAAACTTAATAGAGCTCTGGAAATAGAGGCAAATGGAAGTCCTGAAGTGATTGTTTTTGCTTTTACCAGCTCTGAAATGTATAATTTTACACTCATGGCACCAAAACTTCTCCATAGTTAGAATGGATGGATATTTTTTCGTCCTTACTACTTTCAACCCTGTACTTTTTAGCTTTAACTGTACATTATCTGATAACTTTTTATAACGCCATTGCAAAGCATACAGTCTGATACCCACTGATGTCCACTCAAACTGCAAAAACAGATATTTTTCTCTATGTTTAGGCCTCTCGTTCTCATGTTTTATATTAAAACTCAAATAAATAAATAAAAAACATCCTCCAATTTGTGTGTATCTGTGTGAACAGGGAAAATGCAGAGATTGGGAAATTTAATTATGGTCTGTTTGAGCAACTGGACCAGTTTGGAGTCGTTTTTCATTGCGTGGACTGAGACATTTAGAAAAAAGGAAGAAGAAAATACCTGTTTAGAAAAATATGTGCCTTCATGTGGACAGGGCATGAGTATTCTGAGCTAATGTACGTATGTGTGGTACTTGATGTTTCATTTTTAAAAGCTTTTAAAAACACATTTGTACAGATTTGCAACCGCATAATAATTTTATGAAGTTTCTTTTACTGTGTTTCTTCTCTTTCCCTTTAAATTTGCTGCTTTAGAGCATTTTATCTCATTTTAATTGCTTGTGATTCAGTTTTTATATTTCGTAATATTGGATTTTGTAACTGGTTTTTAAATCTTCAATAGATATAAAGTGTATTTTTATTATCAGTGGTAGTAGGTAATTTAGCTAAGCTATTCGCAGCTGCTTTTTCTCTTTGTTTAAATCACAGGTGTCAAACATGTGGCCCGGGGGCCAAATCCAGCCCTCCAAAGGGTCCAATCTGGCCCCTGGGATGAATTTGTGAAATACAAAAATTACACTGAAGATATCAGCAATCAAGGATGTCAAAATCATTTTAATTCAGATTCCACATACAGACCAATTACACATCAAGTGGGTCAGAACCAGTAAATTACGATCATATTAAAGCTATAAATAATGAAAACAGCCAATTTTATCTTTGTTTTAGTGTTAAAAAAAAAAGTAAAATTACATGAAAAGGTTTATATTAAAAACTGTTACAAAAAATGTGAAAAACCTGAAATCTCTTAAGATAAGTAAATGCAATTTAACCAATATTCTGCCTGTTATTAAATGTTTTTTGCATTTGTATTTGTAATGTAAGTTGTAACGCACATGTGTAAATGATAAACTGAGGCAGAATATTGTTAAAATTGGACTTGTTTTTCTTAAGATGTTTCCAGTTGTTCGTGTTATTCAGATTTTTGTAGATGTAAAAAAAAAAAAAATCTTGAATTAAGCAAAAAAAAAAAAAAAAAAATCTTGAACTAAGCAAAAGAAATGTTGAATTGAGCAAAAAAATCTTGAATTAAGAAAAAAAATCTTGAATTAAGAAAAAAAATCTTGAATTAAGCCCAAAACAAAAATCTTGAATTAAGCAAAAAATTTTGAATTAAGCAAAAAAAAATCTTGATTTAAGAAAAAAATCTTGAATTAAGCAAAAAAAAATCTTGAATTAAGAGAACAAATCTTGAATTAAGCCAAAAACTATCTTGAATTAAGCAAAATAAAATCTTGAATTAAGCACAAAAAAAAAACAAAAAAACTTGAATCAAGCAAAAAAAAAAAAAATCTTAAATTAAGCAACAAAAAAAAAAATCTTGAATTAAGCAAAAAAAAAAATAAATCTTGAATTCAGCCAAAAAATATCTTGAATTAAGCAAAACAAATAATCTTGAATTAAGCAAAATAAAAAAAATCTTGAGTTAAGCAAAAAAAAAATCTTGAATTAAGAAAAAAAATCTTGAATTGAGCAAACAAAATCTTGAATTAAGCAAAAAAAAAATCTTGAATTAAGATAAAAAAAAAAGATCTTGAATTAAGCGAAATAAAAAATCTCGAATTAAGCAAAATAAAATCTTGAATTAAGCAAAAAAAATCTTAAATTAAGAAAAAAATCTTGAATTAAGCAAAAACAAACATTTTGAATTAAACAAAATAAAAAATCTTGAATTAAGCCAAAAACATCTTGAATTAAGCAAAATAAATAAATAAATAAAAAATCCAATAATAATTACATATTGTTAAAATTGAACTTGTCTTTGTTAAGATGTTTCCAGTTGTTCATGTTATTCAGATTTTTGTAGATGTAAACATTATCATAATTTCATTTGACTTTTTTCCACTGTTATTCTTTTACTGGTTCTGCCCACTTCAGATCCTACTGGGCTGAATGTGGCCTCAGAACTAAAATGAGTCGGACAGCTCTGGTTTACATACAAACCTTCCATTTTTTTTCCTCCTGTTTTTCATTCATCAGCGTGCTAATGTAACGGCTTGTACTGTATGTTGGCCTTGGCTGAGTACAGTGATTTCCTGGAGTTCTGTTGTCATGGAGAAGTTGCCAGGCAACCAGAGTGGGGGGAAAAAAAAAACATTCACTTAGATAACTTCTTTTTCATTAATAATTACTGCATTTGTGGTTTGTAGTTAGATCAGAGCTGACTAAGCCTGGAGTTTTAGCTGTTCTCCCGGATGGTTTAGCCGTTAACCATCGTATTGTCACCAAAGCAGCAGGTCCGCATCTTCAAAATAAGAAACTCCAATCTGTTCCAATCTGAAAACTGTCATGACAAAGTGCTTAACACTAATCTTTGGCCACCTTATGCCCACTGTACTAAGACAGTCTCAGCCTAAAGGCTAATCGTATGCCGGTGCAAACTGCAGGCCGGATCGACCAATCACAGGCCTGCAAAGAGATTGACTATGAACTCTGGTGACCTCTCAATATCACACCAGGTTACCCAATAAATGCCTTTAGGTTTTTTATTTATTTATTAATTTTTTTCACAAAGAGAGCGGAAACACACAAATGAACAAATACATCCCAATTGCCATGTCCTTTCTGAGCTAATTTGTGAAATCAAACGCAATTACCTGCGTCGTTTACTTCAGCAATCAAAAGTATGTAATTGTACTTTATATAAACTTAGATTATAATCGATAATTATTCAATGAAAGTGCTTCGTTTGTTAAGAGAAAGCTGTTATTTGTCACAACTCTGTGGTTATGAGACTTCAGTCTTTCATACATGCTCATTGCATTCCTGGCCTGTTTCAATTCTAAGAATCACATTGGAATATTACAGTTTTGCAGCACCACCATGTGGAAATACTTTGTATTACACCCACACGGTTCACCTTGTGTGGATCCTTTATGGAAGGGGGTCAAACTCATTTTAGTTCAGGGGTCATATTTAGCCCAATTTGATCTCAAGTGGCCCAGAACCAGTAAAATAATGATTTAATAATCTATAAATAATGACAAATCCAAGTTTTTCTTTTTGTTTTAGCACAAAAAAAACCCAATTAAATGATGAAATATTTACATTTTACAAAAAAGATGTGAATAACCTGAAAAAAACAGGAATTTCATTTGAAAAATGTGTGCAATTTTAACGATATTATGCCTCGACGTATTATTTATACATGTACATTTAATAATAATAGCTTTATTTGTATAGCACCTTTAAAAACGAAGTATACAGAGGGCACAACAGCAGGATACAAGAAGCAAGTAAAAATACTAAAACAGAAGTAACACAATAAGAAAGATGGGTACAACAAATGCAAAAAATATGGTACATACAATAAATGAAGTGAATCGGTGTAAAGAGGGCAGGGATAACATAACATGATGCTGTTAGATCAATGCAAAAAACGAATAAATGAGATTAAAAACATCGTGTATGAGAATATAAATTAGTAATCAAACAGGATAAAATCACATTTAAAAGTTAAAATTAAAAAATTAAAAAGGGACAGACATTATATAAAAGCAAGCCGATAAAAATGTGTTTTAAGAAGTGATTTAAAATATGTGGAATCAGTGACAGTGACATTTACACACAGTGTTCCAGAAACATTTGATATCAGGCAGATACCAAAAATCACCCAAAAACCACCCTAAAAACCCACCTAAAAGTCACCCCAAAATGACCCCAAAACCACCTAAAAATCAGTCTAAAACCACCCAAAAATCACCCAAAAATTATCCAAAAAACACCAAAAAACCCACCAAAAAATGATCCAAAAATTACCCAAAAAACCACCTAAAAATTTGTCAAAAACCACCTAAAAATCACCCAAAAATTACCCAAAAACCACCTAAAAACCCACCAAAAAATGATCCAAAAATGACCCAAAAAACCACATAAAAACCCACCCAAAAATCACCCAAAAATTACCCAAAAAACCCACCAAAAAATGATCCAAAAATTACCCAAAAAAACACCTAAAAATTAGTCAAAAACCACCTAAAAATCACCCAAAAATTACTCAAAAACCACCTAAAAACCCACCAAAAAATGATCCAAAAATGACCCAAAAAACCACATAAAACCCACCTAAAAATCACCCAAAAATGACCCAAAACCACCTAAAAATACTCCAAAAAACACTTAAAAACCACCCAAAAATGACCCAAAAAACACCTAATAACCACATAAATACCACCTAAAAATCATGCAAAAAAAAAAAACCACCTAAAAATCACCCAAAAATGACCCAAAAAATATCTAAAAATCACCCCAAAAAACACCTAAAAACCACCCAAAAATTACCCAAAAAACACCTAAAAACTCACCAAAAAATGATTCAAAAATTACCCAAAAAACCCCCTGTAACCCACCAAAAAATCACCCCAAAATGACCCCAAAACCACCTAAAAATTTGTCAAAAGCCACCTAAAAATCACCCAAAAATTACCCAAAAACCACTTAAAAACCCACCCAAAAACTATCAAAAAATTACCAGAAAAACCACCTAAAATTACACAAAAAACACCTAAAAACCGCCCAAAAATGACCCAAAAAAACACTTATAACCATGTAAACACCACCTAAAAATCATGCAAAAAAACACCTAAAAATCACCCAAAAATGACCCAAAAAATATCTATAAATCACCCCAAAAAAAACACCTAAAAACCACCCAAAATTACCCAAAAAACACTAATAACCACGTAAACGCCACCTAAAATCATATACCTTGAAAACATCAGCAAACCGGCACTTTTGTCATTTATTTTCCAATTAATCTTATTAAAATACGTAACATTTGGCACATTTAATCTCTGAAGCAAATCACAAAGCAGTCACAAAAATTGTAGACCAGTGGTATCGATAGGATAACGATATATGTTTCAGCCCTAACGGTGTCAAAATCCTTTTCATTCAGGTTCCACACACACATGCATACAGACCAATTAGTTCTCAAGTGGATCAGAGCAGTAAAATATCCTAATATCCCATAAATAATGACAACTGCAAAATTTCTCTTTGTTTTTTTGGTGTAAAAAAAGGAAAATTACATGAAAATGTTTACATTAACAAACTATACTTTTACAAAAAATGTGAATAACCGGAACAAATATGAACAACCTGAAATGTCTTCAGAGAAGTAAATGCAATTTTACCAACATTCTGTTATTAAATGTTCTGTGTATTTGTAGATCCACCATGATCTGTATGTTATCATGTGCACATGGAAATGATAAACTGAGGCAGAATGTTTTTGAAATGGCACTTTTTTTTCTTAAGACATTTCAAGTTGTTCCTATTATTCAGATTTTTAAGGAAACTTTGTAGATGTAAACATTATCATAACTTAATTTAACTTTTTTCATTGCCATTATTTACCGGTCTGGCCCACATGAGATGGTATTGGGCTGAATGCGACCCCTGAACTAAAATGAGTTTGACACCCCTGGTCTACTAGAACTTCTACACAGTTCCTTTTCTTATTTGTCCGACAGACGGAAAAAGAGTTCATTCTTTTACCACAAAAGACTTAACTCTTTTTCCGTCTGTCTGACAAATTAAAAAAAAGGAAATCTGAATATTAGACAGTTACACACAGGAATGGAGAAAAGAAGGAATCTAAACCCTGACGGGATAAAAGGTGTTTACAATGAAACCACTGGAAATGAATGACAGGATATTTACTGGTAAATGTTTGATGGGAAGAGGACAAGGATGGACGTCAGAAAAGGAAAAGAAAAAAATAAACTGGATATGTGTAGAAGTGAAAAATAATGAACAGGGAAAGATTTATGATAGGGTTTGTCTTATGTGTACTAGTACTAGTACATATAAGACTAATACCCAAGTGGTTTTTGGGTAGTTTTTGGGCGATTTTTAGGTGGTTGTTAGGTGATTTTTAGGTGGGGTTTTTTGGGTAGTGTTTAGGTGGTTTTTCGGTGATTTTTCGGTGGTTTTTCGGTGATTTTTAGGTGGGTTTTTTGGGTAATTTTTGGGTAGTTTTTAGGTGGTTTTAAGGGGGTTTTGGGTGATTTTTGGGTAGTTTTTAGGTGGTTTTAAGGGGGTTTTGGGTGATTTTTGGGTAGTTTTTAGGTGGTTTTTGGGTCATTTTTAGGTGATTTTTAGGTGGTTTTTTTGGGTAATTTTTGGGTAGTTTTTAGGTGGTTTTTGGGTGATTTTTCAGTGGTTTTTCAGTGATTTTTAGGTGGTTTTTTTGGGTAATTTTTGGGTAGTGTTTAGGTGGTTTTTGGGTCATTTTTAGGTGGTTTTTAGGTGGGTTTTTTTTGGGTAATTTTTGGGTAGTATTGAGGTGGTTTTTGGGTCATTTTTAGGTGGTTTTTAGGTGGTTTTTTTGGGTAATTTTTGGGTAGTGTTTAGGTGGTTTTTGGGTCATTTTTAGGTGGTTTTTAGGTAGTTTTTTTGGGTAATTTTTGGGTAGTTTTTCGGTGGTTTTTGGGTCATTTTTAGGTGGTTTTTTGGGTAATTTTTGGGTAGTGTTTAGGTGGTTTTTTGTTGATTTTTCGGTGATTTTTCGGTGGTTTTTTGGGGTAATTTGGGTAGTGTTTAGGTAGTTTTTGGGTCATTTTTAGGTGGTTTTTAGGTGTGTTTTTTGGGTAATTTTTGGGTAGTGTTTAGGTGGCTTTTGGGTGATTTTTAGGTGGTTTAAGGTGGTTTTTTTGGGTAATTTTTGGGTAGTTTTAGGTGGTTTTTGGGTGATTTTTAGGTGGTGTTTACGTGGTTTTTAGGTGTTTTTTGGGTAATTTTTAGGTGGTTTTGGGGTCATTTTTTGGGTGATTTTTAGGTGGGTTTTTAGGTGGTTTTGGGGTAATTTTTGGGTGGTTTTTGACAAATTTTTAGGTGGTTTCGGGGTATTGGACCCTTTGGCTGGACTGTGTAGTAGCCAGTATGAACCTGCTTGGACTATCACATACTCATCTGTGGTCCTTCCATTTGCTCTCTCCTTTTCCCACTTTTTCTAGTGTTTTTCTCAGTGCCAGGTAACAGTATGTTCCTGTTATTGGGCTTTTTATGTCCACTCTTGGCCTCTTTTGATCACTCATCCTTTTCTCTGAGCCGCTCTGACTCATCGGCCTTATTCATCCTCCCCTGACGCTTGGACTTCTTCTTCCATCTCGCCTTCCTTCCTCCCTTTTTCAACTAGATAATGAATATGACTCATCGATACAAACGCTCTCGATCAACCTCTTCTTTACCCCTTTTTTTTTTTTTTTTAATCCCTTTCTGTGTTTGTTATGTCTCTCCCAAACACTATGGAGGCTTTTCTTTCTCATCCTTCTATCTCATTCTCTCCCAGCTGTGACTCATGCTTAAATCTCTTACTTTTACCTCATCGTGTAACTGTGTTAATGTTGGGAAAAAATTTATTGGCACATCTGCAGGATGGGGAGAGATTGTGTCGCTGATATTGTGCAGAGTATCCAGATGTGTGATATCACAGCCCTGTGAACAGAAGTCGCCCTCTGACCATAAAATTAAAACATTTACAGATGCTTAGTGGTGATTTTATGACCAGAAACTGCAGACTGATAACACTGGGTTACAAAAAAATGTTTGTTGCAAGTTGTCTAGGTTTTTTCAACTGAATTAGGACCATTTTGCACCGCTAAATCCAAAAAATGACATCTGTTTTTCTCAATCAGGTCAGGTTTTTTTTTGCTAATTTGATTTTGAAAAATTTGATCTTATCACAAAATATAATAATTAATACCAAAATAAGACTGGTAAGCACACTTTATGAAACTTGTGACTTGATTCCTGTTAGGTACAATGGTGTATTCACCGCAGATGCAGCAGAATACGTCAGGTTTATTTTTGCAAGATCTTCTAGTTAAAGCCATTTCATTCACCTGTAATATTTAAAAAAAAACAATCATAAATTGGCAAAAGTAAAATCTTCAACACTCGTTTATTGCAAGAAATAGGAAAGAATTTTGTATCATATGATGTGAAAGTGCCCATAAATGTAAGCACAAATGTTAAGAAGCTAATATGTAGCATAGTTAAGAAAGTTGACCTGATTGAGCAAAATTAATGTGATTTTTGGATTCAGCACACCAAAATTATCCTAAATCAGCTCAAAAAACTTAAACAATAAATTTGTTGTTGACCAGTGTTATTGCACAACTTATGATAATATTTGAGATATTTGAACTAGGGTGCGGAACTGCATGATGGTTCAGACATAAAATATGACCCATTTGGATGTTCAGAGGCTTCATAGTTACCGTGGAAACACCGTCATCTTCTGCAACATCGATTCACCAGTAAAACCCATGGAGTTGGATCAATGACAGTGGATGGAGAGGCTTGTTTTTACATTCAGGTGTTGATTTCTTTGCTGAAAAAGTCACTATTTTTTCAGTTTTCACTGTTTTTGATACAATAAGCCTCAACTTTAATCTGAGCTTTTATAAACATCTACATTATTTGTCAATTAAATAATGAAATGAATGAAAATGCCCATAAATGTAAGCAAAAATGTTAAAAAGCCAATATGTAGCATAGTTCAGAAAGTTGACCTGATTGAGCAAAAGTAATGTGATTTTTGGATTCAGCACACCAAACTTAAACAATAAATTTGTTGTTGACCAGTGTAATGGTTAATGCATCACATTCTGCAATTTACACCAATTTACACTGTTTTCAGGTTACAAATTGGTGTGAATTGTTTCCAAACTGAGCTTAATCCACTGGTTCTCAACCTTTTTTTTTTTTTTTTTTGCTCGTGATCCCATTTTAACATCACAAATTTCTGGTCGACCCCAGACATTCAAAACAGAGATTTTTTTTTTTTTTTTTTTTGCTAAAATTTATTTGTTTTGATCATGTAATACAACATCAAGTTTAAACCCATTTAATTAAAATGTTGCAGCGATACAGAGCTTAATTTTAGACATCAATCTGAAAAACATCTAAGTCAGGGGTGTCAAACTCATTTTAGTTCACGAGCCAGATTCAGCTAAATTTGATCTGAAGTGGGCCGGACCAGTACATTAATAACATAATAATATATAAATAATGCCAACTCCAAACATTTCAATGTGTTTTATAGTGAAAAAAGTAAAATTACAATATGGAAACATTTACATCTATAAACTGTCCTTTTAAAAATGTGAATAACATGAACAACCATGAAAAAAACCTAAATTTATCGAGAAAAAAGTGCAATTTTAACTATATTTTGCCTCTGCTTATCATTTGTAAATGTGCATTACAACTTTACAGATCACAATGGATCTGCAAATACACCGATTTTTTTAGTAACTAGCAGAATATTAGCAAAATTGCATTTACTTCTCTCAGGAAAGCTCTAATTTTTCGTATTTTTGTGTAATTTCACTTTTTTTTTTTTTTTTTTTTACACTAAAATAGGAAAAATTTGGAATTGTCATTATTTGTGGGTTTTTACGGTAGTATTTTACTAATCTGACCCACTTGAGACTTAAGTAGGGTTTTAAATGGCCCCTAAAGTTAAAGGTTTGACTGTTTATATCTTCAGTGTAATTTTTGCATTTCACAAATCCATCCTACGGGCCGGATTGGACCCTTTAGCGGACCGGATTTGGCCCCCGAGCCCCATGTTTGACACCTGTGATGTAATAGTTTGCTATAATATGTTGCAAATAAACGTTAATTTTAGACACATTTAGTCTATATAATGTATATTATTATGGACGGAGGCAGAAAAGCCAGGTGTAGATTACTGCACAAAGTGAGAATTTGATTTTCTTTGGTCAGTATATGTACAGTCAGTCCAGCTTGGATTTACAAGGCTGACAATTAATACTGAACAAACAAGAACTCAAACTATGAATTATGAAAGAGCTGCAGCATCTGAAACCGACCACAATGAACATTTGACAGATAAACAGAACCACAGTGCTTCAGTTTCAGCTTCACAGTTTGTCATGTCTTTTATGGATTGTAATTGTCTCGCTCAAATCACCATATATTTTTTTATTTCTTTACTTTTTATTTTTATCAATTACTAGAAATTTCAGGTGACCCCATTTGAATTCCAGGCGACCCCAAGGTTGAAAAACACTGCATTAAAAGCTAGGCATAAAATTAAATATTTTTTGGAATTTGAATGTTTCTTGGCCCTTTTAATATAATCCAAACCAAAAATTTTGTCAAAACATTTTTTTTTTTTTTTGGTGATAATTTTTTGTATCGCATTTGATACACTGGGCGTTTTTGGCAAGTTTTTGCTTACAACAACATTTAGGTTTATTCAGTCATCATCCATAATGTAGAAAATAAGAACTCTAGTCACTTTTCCATTGAACATACGCGCAAAACTTTACCGATACTTACTAAATGTCATAAAACAGAAGTGTGTAATGTTGGTTTTTCCATTAAATCACAAATGCATTGATTTGTTTGTATTTATCATCTTGACATAACACGAGAAGAAATTCCATAGACATGGCAACAATGTAAATATCATGTTGATTTACAGATATATTCATTATTATTATTATTATTATTATTATTATTATTATTATTATTATTATTATTATTATTATTATTATTATTATATTACCCCTCTATCTCGAATTAAATGTAAAAAAACTCCCCATATATTTCTGTAATTTTTTTTTTATCTTTATCAATTACTAGAAATTTCAGGTGACCCCATTTGAATTCCAGGCGACCCCAAGGTTGAAAAACACTGCATTAAAAGCTAGGCATAAAATTAAATATTTTTTGGAATTTGAATGTTTCTTGGCCCTTTTAATATAATCCAAACCAAAAATTTGGCCAAAACATTTTTTTTTTTTTGGTGATAATTTTTTGTATTGCATTTGATACACTGGGCATTTTTGGCAAGTTTTTGCTTATAACAACATTTAGGTTTATTCAGTCATCATCCATAATGCAGAAAATACAAACTCTAGTCACTTTTCCATTGAACATATGTGCAAAACTTTACCGACATTTACTAAATGTCAAAAAACAGAAGTGTGTAATGTTGTTTTTTCCATTAAATCACAAATGCATTGATTTGTTTGTATTTATCCTCTTGACATAACACGAGAAGAAATTCCACAGACATGGCAACAAATGTAAATATCATGTTGATTTACAGATGTATTCATTATCATTATTATTATTATTATTATGATTATTATTATTATTATTATTGTTATTATTATATTACCCCTCTATCTTGAACTAAATGTAAAAAAGTCCCTATGTATTTCTGTTTTTTGCTTTTTTTTTTTAAATCTTTATCAATTACTAGAAATTTCAGTTGACCCCATTTGAATTTCAGGCGACCTCACTTTTTTTTTTTTTTTTTTTAACCTTTATTTACCCAAGCAAGCAATTAAGAACAGATTCTTATTTACAAATGCAGCCTGATCAAAAAGCAATGGCTCCTTGAGGGGAAGAGGGTGAAGGAGCTAAAAGTAAAAACAAGGTTAAACAATTACAGAAACAAACAGTTAATAAATACATTACAACAATAACAGTGAGACATGTGAGAGCCAAATACTCAACAGGTGCAACAAAAGCTCAAATTTGTTCCAGGTTTTGCTTAAAAACAGTGAGAGATGTGAGAACAGTGAGTTTGAGGGTGTTTTCCGGGAGTGTTCCAGTCGTTAGCTGCAGAAAATCGGACATTTGGTCCCGACCCTGATGGTTGAAAAACACCCAAGCAAAAATACCTACACATCATTCTTTGAGTTTGTATAGAACATTTTTCTTACTTTTCTTACAGGACATGAACATTTGTGGATTTTAAGACCCATTTGGACCTTTATAATTAAATCATAATGACCTGTAAGAATAACAGAAAAATCCTCTGCTACTGTGTTTTAATATTCTTCAGTAGAACTTTGTAGAGTAATTTAACAGTGCTTTATATTGGGATTTGGCTCCCCCTAGTGTCTGTAAAGTGGTACTGCAAACCAGCTACATTCACTCCAAGGACAGGAGAAAAAAAAAAAAAAAGGGCAGATGTTTTTCTTTCAAAGTGATAAATGAGCTATTCTGGGTTAAATATTGTCAGTTATAATGATTATAATTATTTCAATGTTGAGTAAAGCTAAGTAAAAACAAACTCTGAAGTATTTTGTAAGCATTGGTGATCAATCTGAATAAAAACGAGTCCTAAAGATGGAATAAATCACCATACTTAACTATTCACAGAAGGAAATGTGTCATGTAGCAGATTCTCCAATATAACAACTTAAATAAATATAGAAATACACATTTTTATAAAGAAATACTATATAAGAACATTGAAAAATAGAGACAGAGGAAGAAGAACATACTGAAAAATAACCACAAGTATGAAATAGAATGATTTAGAGAAGAAACTGAGAGATGAAAACATTTTTTACAAATGTATTCATCACAATATAAAATTACATTGTTGTGTCGTCCAAACTCTTAGTAATGAAATCTATGAATTGAATGTGTTTCCTGCAAAACTTCGAAGCACAAACGACAAATTAAAAACATACGCAGGTTTGTTTAAGATGTGAAAATAAGGTTAACCCTCCGGTATTCGGGTGCACCTTTTAGGCACACTTTGCACTTCGTTTTAAAAAACTTCATATTATTTTTAGATGTTATGAAAGACTTGGAAATCGACAGGATTTTTGATACGCCTCACACCAGCAGTGACCTTTGAAAAACAGTGTTAGAAATGAAAGACAGAGGCTGCGAAGAATTATTTCTGTCAGAAAACCTTTAGAATTCAGCTAAAAGCATGTACGACTCGCTTGTGTTTTCAGGCTGAAGTCTAATCGCAGGTGTTTTCAGAGAGGTGGGAGGGATAAACGTATGATTGACAGCTGCAAATGCCAATCACTGATCAGATTCTGTACAAAACAACCTGGACATGTTTCTAAAAAGTGGCTTCACTTTTCCTGTTAAGTTCATTTATATTTATTTTTCATCTTTTTATTTTGACCAACAAGAAAGGGAGGGGTACATTTTCCACTCCTGAACATGGAACTGGATTATGAAACCCCAGACAGTGAAATTGTGATGATAATTATTTATTTATTTATTTTTCTTACACTGTTGATTCCAACATTTATTTCAATATAAAGTAGCTCTTTGTTTTGGATAATCCCTTATGTTGGTTGTTAACCCTCCGGTATCTGGGTGCTCTTTTTAGGCACACTTTGCACTTTGTGTTAAAAAACTTCATATTATTTTTCACAATTTAAATAAGGTTAGAATTCAAAAGTTGTTCATTTTTGCATGATCTGTAAAATTCTGCCCACCAACTAAAATGTGCACATTGTAAACAAAAGAAAATTACCAGACTAGCATCTGTCTCCAAGTGTGCCTAAAACGCACTATTTCTTCCATTTGATATGTATGATTAGGGCTGACCTTGATTTGCAAAAATAAAATCAAATTACAGCAGAAAAATAAATCAATATATAATATTTAATAGTTTGATTTATAGGTGTGCATTTTTGGCACGCTTGGTGACAGATGCTAGTATTTTTGAACATTTGACCTAGCGCCAAAAATAATAATGCAAATTAACCAATGGTGGAGTTAATCATTGACATATGCCAGGATGAAAAAATCAAATAATGTGATCCACTTTTTATGTAGTATATTGAAAATTTTTTTTTGTGTTTTTTGCGTCCAAAAAAATGGTTTGTTTACATTACAAACACGGCATTTAAAGGGTTAAAAAAATATGACAGTTATTGAGTATTTGGTATTTTTATTTACGGCTCAAGTTGATGAAATAGAAAAAAGTGTAAAAGAATTAAAAACAAACTGTATGAAAATTTTTTTGACATTATTCCACAACTGTGCAAAAAAGGCACACTTGGTGCTTAGTAAGGGCCTAGCTGGATGGGATACCAGAGGGTTAACTAAAAGCAAATGAATGAGGAATCTGTTTATTTCTATTGTATGTCTTTAATGTGTCAGAACTAGTGGGTGAAGGATGTCAAGGCCTGTGTGTACATTTAAAAACACCTTGAACAGCTGAGTGTTCCGGTTTTTCTAATATCCAAAATACTCAGATGTATATCAGAAGAAAAACACCTAGACTTGCATGTGCATCTCGATGATAAGCATTGGTATGAAGCAGTGTCAAGGCCTGTATTTCACACATACATGTAGGACTCCAGTGGGATTTCACCTGGTTTACTCCACCTTTTAATATTAATACGATACAAGAAACACAATATAACAGGACAGGTGTTTCATATTTCAAACTAGAACACTGAGGTCATCAAACGCAGGGTTACTAGCGACTCCCAGAAATATTACAAAGAAAATGGGGGACGCAGCCTTTACTAACTATGCACCAAAGTTATGGAATACAATTCCAAAAGACATTAGAGAAGCCAGTTCACTGAATATTTTTAAAACCAAGTTAAAAACATTTTTATTCTCATTAGCCTTTGAAAGGAGATAAAAATGGGGTCACAATTCAGGAACCAGGAATGTGTGGTTTTTATTTTTATTTTATTTTATTGTATTTCTGTTTTTATTTTTTATTTTATTGTATTTCAAATTTCATCTCATTTCTTGCACTTCAAAAATTCTATGCATAATCAAATATTTTAATGTGCGCTGCTTTTATTTTTATTTTTATTTTATTGTATTTCACTTCAAAAATTCTATGCATAATCAAATATTTTAATGTGCGCTGTTTTTATATTTATTTTTATTTTATTGTATTTCTCTCAAATTTCATTTTATTTCTTGATGTATATTCAAATCTTAATGTATTTTAATATTGTATTTTTTCAATCAATGTGAAGCACTTTGGACTACAATTTCTGTATGAAAGGTGCTATACAAATAAAGTTTATTATTATTATTATTATTATTATTATTATTATTATTATTATTATTATATTAGCCTTTCATGCATTAATTATGAGAACCTTAGTCTAGATTTTTTTGTCTTGGGTGTTTTTATTCCTCCTTAGGCATGAAAAAAATAATGTGATCCGAGTTTTTTTTTTCTTTTTTTTTTTTTCATGGAGTTACAAAAATATCCATGCTTTTAATTTTTGAAGTATTAGAAATGTGTTTAACCCTTTCATGCACAGTGGTCACTCCAGTGGATAGCTCTTCTACAGCTGTTCTCTTGTATATTCATGGATTTTGTTGTTCTTTTCATTGTTTTTTTTTTTTTTTTTTTTTTTTTTTTCCACATATCTTTATTCAAGTTTTAAGACACTACATATCTTTTCTGACATGAATTGGTAACATTATGTAGATCTCTCCTGAGGATAAACCCCCAGAATGACAAAGCCCTCTCCATAGTTTTCACACAATTTATCAGTAAATACATGTTTCTGTGCGTCAAAAATTTAACGTGTGGTGTCCAGCTGAGTGGACATTTTTGCAACTTCATGAAAAATAGGTTCATAAGAATTTTTTTTTCTTTCATTATTATTTTTTGTATGTATTTTATTTTATTTTTTAATAATTTTTTTTTTTTTTTTTTTTTTTTTTTTTTTCAGAAGAAAATTTTCAGTCACATTGTTTTTTTCATGCCTAAAGAGGGAAAAAAACACTCAGGAAAAAATTTTGATTAAGGTTCTCATCATTCGTGCATGAAAGGGTTAAAATCCAATATCAGAAAGTGATATGAAAACAATGACAGAAAAACATTTTTAATGCTGCTAATCTGATGTTTTCTCACATTTCAACATATTCTAATGCTAGTTATTACTCACTTCATTGAAATAATATGCAAAAAAAAAAAACTCTTTTTGTCTAACAAATAACAATTGATTTAAACTAAAACATGTCACTGCTGATCAGGTTTATCAAGAACAGCAAAGTTACAGTAATGGTATGAATGACAGTGTATGAGATGATGCATAAGCGTCCACTGTATTGGCTGACATGGAACTAAAACAACAAAATCCATGAATATTCAAGGAAACGGCTTTGAATAACTGTCCACTGTAGTGACCAATATGCATGAAACAAGTGGCGCCGGGCACAACAAACCCCGCCCCTCGCTAGCATCTTGGCTTATTTTGGCATCGATCAACTCTTTCATCCATAGTGAATATTTGTGAAATATAAACATTATATATGTGCCAAGTTTGAAGTAAATTGAAACAAAATTGATGTTTTTATAGACATTTGAAATTTTGCCCATTACAAGTAAATGGGGGAAAAAAAAAAAAAAGGATTTAAAAATGTATCAAAAACAAGCTATCACTTAGATCCCAGGTGTCAAACATGTGGCCCGAGGGCCAAATCCGGCCCGCCAAAGGGTCCAATCTGACCTTTGGGATGAATTTATCAAATGCAAAAATTACACTGAAGATATTAACAATCCTTTTAGTTCAGGTTCCACATTCAGACCAATTCAATTTCCAGTGGGTCAGACCAGTAAAATACTATCCTAATAACATATAAATAATGACAACTCCAAATGTTTCTCTTTGTAAATGTAAAAATTTTCATGTATTTACACTAAAACAAAGTATAATTTGGCAAAAAATGTGAACAACCTGAAATGTCTTAAGAGAAGTGAGTACAATTTTAACAATATTCTGCCTGTTACTCAATGTTTTGTGTATTTGTAGATCCACTGTGATCTGTAAGTTATTATATACATGTGTAAATGATAAACTGAGGCAGAATATTGTTAAAATTACACTTATTTTTTTGAGTTTTTTCATATTATTCACACCTTTTAAAAGGATAGTTTGTAGATGTAAACCTTTTCATAATGTAAATTTACTTTTTTCACTCTAATGCATAAAAAAAAGTTTGGAGTTGTCATTATTTATATATTATTATGTTATTATTTTATTGGTTCGGCCCTCTGCAGATCAGATTTAGCTGAATATGGCCCCTGAACTAAAATGAGTTTGACACCCCTGACTTAAGATATTAACAATCAAGGATGTCGTAGTCGTTTTTGTTCAGGTTTTACATGCAGACCAATGTTGTCTTCGTTTTAGTGTAAAAAAAAAAACAACCCAAAAAACCGTTAAATTATGAAAATACTTACTTTTATAAACTATCCAAAAACAAAAAAAAAAAAAAAACCCTGAAAAAACTGAAATTTTAATTAAAAAACGTAAGAAAATTTTGTGCAATTTTAACAATATTATTCCTCAAGTTATCATTTGTCCATGTGCATTATGGATCAGATCTACAAAGACACTAAACACTGAGGAACAGGAAGAAAAGAGTTCAAAGTGGGCTGAATTTTCTTTAGACGTTCCAGGTTGTTCATATTTGTTCAGGTTATTCACATTTTAGTGTTACAGGATAGTTTGGAAATGTAAATATTTTCATAATTTATTTTTTGCACTAAAACAAAGAAAAAAAAAAAGTTGTTAATTCTAGATTTTTTTTTTTGGCTTAATTCAAGATTTTTTTTAATTAATTGAAGATTTTTTTGGCTTAATTGAAGATTTTTTTTTTACTTAATTGAAGATTTTTTTTTTTTTTTGCTTAATTGAAGATTTTTTTTTTTTGCTTAATTGAAGATTTTTTTTTGGCTAAATTCAAATTTTTTTTTTTACTCAATTGAAGACTTTTTTGGGTTAATTCAAGATTTGTTGCTAAATTTGAGATTTTTTTGGCTTAATTGAAGTTTTTTTTTACTTAATTGAAGATTTTATTTATTTATTTATTTTTTTGCTTAATTGAAGATTTTTTTTTTTTTTTTTACTTAATTGAAGGTTTTTTTTGCTTAATTCAAGATTTATTTTTTTTTTTACCTAATCAATTTTTTTTTTTCTTTTTGCTTAATTCAAGATTTTTTTTTTTATTTAATTGAAGATTTTTTTGGTTTTTTTTTGGCTTAATTCAAGATTTTTTCCTTAATTCAAGCTACATTTTTATTTTTATTATTATTATTTTTTGCTTAATTCAGTTCAAAACTGTGGAATTTTTGCACTTTTTAAATTCATCCCAGGGGTCGGATTGGACCCTTTGGCGGGCTGGTTTTGGCCCCCGGGCCGCATGTTTAACACCTATGCTCTAGAGGCTCCACTGTTAATTCTGAATTCCTCAAGGCAGATGTTTTTTTGTTTTTTTTTACCCGGCAACACATGATGGAAGAAATCTGATTGGACAAACGCTGTAACATACTTATACCCAACTGGAAACAGTGAAACCAAGAGAAAAGCTACAAAATAAAAAAAAAAAGTAGACTATTGCGACTGATTTAATACATCTTCATGGAACAAATATAAAAAACCTCCACTACTAATGCATTATGTTATACTGTATACATATATACTTCTTATGTTCTCAGTTTTTCCCAGACTAATGTGTTTCTGTTTCCTTTCCACCGCTCCATTTGGAAGTGTTTTAGTCCATTGTGTCGTCTGCAGACTAAGTGTTTGCAGGGCATCAAATACCACCCAAGTAAACACAGACCCGTTCCCTGTTGCCAGCGAGTTCTTTGTCTGCTTTCGTTTAATCTGCCGGTTTGAATCAGACGCTTTGACCGCCGTTGACACCGATATCTTCTCTCCTCTCGCTGATGACTCACAGAGGCAGAAAACATCCTGATATATGGTCAGCGCTAAGGCAAAGTTAATATTTGAGGAGAAATGTCAGATGTAATGTAAGAACATAAATGGAAGGGGGTTTATTTTAGTTCAGTTTGATCTGAAGTGACTCAGACCAGTTAAATACTATCATAATAACCTATAAAGAATGACAGATCTAAATTTTTCCTGTTTGTTTTAGCACAAAAAAGTAAAATTACATGATTACAATGTTTACATTTACAACTATGCTTTCACTATAAAATGTTAATAACATGAGCAAGCATAAACAACTTGGAAAAATAAGTATTATTTTCTGGTTTTAACAATATTAAGTGTTAAACTTAAAGTGGATCTAAATACAGAGGCATGAATTAATTAGTAACAGGCTTAACCCATAAAGACCCAGTGGTACTTCTGTGGCAGCCCCTTAAAGAATTTTTCTCTTTATTTACCTTTTCTTAATTAATTTATCACCATTTATATTAACCCTTTCATGCACGAATTACAAGAACCTCGGTCTAGATTTTTTTCTTGAGTGTTTTTATTCCTCTATAGGCATGAAAAAAAAAACAAAAAAACAATGTGATTGATTTTTTTTAATGAACCTATTTTTCATGGAATTACAAAAATGTCCACTCAGCTGGACATCATGCATGTAATTTTAGAAGCAAAGAAACATGTATTTACTGATATACTATGAGGTAAAAACATTTTTAATGCTGCTAATTTGATGTTTTCTCACATTTTGACAATACCTGCATATAGATAATATGAAAAAAAAAAAGAAAAAAAAAACTGTTAATTACAGTTTAATAACAATTAGCTTTTTTTTTTTTTTTTTTTTGGGGTTACAGTCAAACATGTTAGTGCAGATCAGATTTATCTAGAACAGCAAATTACAGTAATGGTATGAATTACAGTGTATGGGATGATACATAAGCGTCCATTGTGTTGGCTGATATGGAACTAAAACAACAACATCCATAAATATATAAGAGAACCCCTTTAAACAGCTGACCACTGTAGTGACCACTATACATGAAAGGGTTAATATTATCTTCTGTAATTTAGCATTTCATTGACAAATAATGTAGATGTTCATAAAAGCTCAGATTAAAGTTGAGGCTTATTGTATCAAAAACAGTGAAAACTGAAAAAAATAGTGATTTTTTTCAGCAAAGAAATCAACACCTGAATGTAAAAACAAGCCTCTTCATCCACTGTCATTGATCCAACTCCATGGGTTTTACTGGTGAGTCAATGTTGTAGAAGATGACGGTGTTTCCACGGTAACTACGAAGCCTCTGAACATCCAAATGGGTCATATCTGATGACCATGAAAAGATGACAAACTGTATTTTACACCAATTATTTACATGTATTGATAGGATTAGTGGATCAACAGGTATTAAACAGTTTAGATCAGTAGATGGTTTTGGTCGCTGGTGGCTGTTTGGTGTTTCCATGGTAACTATGAAGCCTCTGAACATCCAAATGGGTTATATTTTGTGTCTGAACCATCATGCAGTTCCACATCCTAGTTCAAATATCTCCAGTATTATCATAACTTATGCAATAATCAATGCCATTATAGTGTTAAAAATGCCATTTACACCTACGTTTGTATACAATTTGAAGAAAATATAGTCATGCAGTAAAAAAAAAAATAGAACCAGTTCTATCCCAAAGCTAAAATTTTGTGCACAACATCTTGAAACATATATGAAGACATGGTCAAAATTTTCATGAACTGGCCACATGGTAATTTGGGTGCTCAAGTAAAGAGTATTTTTGTGAAAAATTGAAATCGACCCATTTTATTCATTGCCCCACAGCAACACTTTTCATTGAAATGTAGTCTTTTTGCAGTATATTGTTGCATCTTGACCATAAGAATCCATGCAAAAAAAATTCGATCTCTACATTCATCCATTCTGTCACAGTACAAGCCTGAAGAGAGAGGACATTTGGAAGAATTAGCCTTTTGGCCTGATTTCAAGGCCTCATGGACTAAACATGAAGGCACCTACAATTATTTTGATGCAAAATATGGTCTTTTCAGGGGGATTTCACCCCAGACAGTAAGTTTCAGCAGTGTGGCTTGAATACCTGAGGAGATATAGCTCCTCAAAGTTGGCCGAAAAGCAAATTTGCAAAATTAAAAAAAAAAAAAAAAAAAAAAAATTCAAAGGGCTGTATCTCCTAAACTATTACAGATATGACATTAAAATTTTTGGATGTGTTCATTTATCTGTTAGGTGAACAAGTCTGAATTTTTTCAGAATTTTCTGAGGGGGTCATGTGGGGCACTTTCTGAAATCTGGTTGATTTGGGATGGAATGACCCATCTGCATAACACTGGTCTACAAGGAAAATGCTTCCAGAATAAAAGTAATGAAATTTTACCACATGAGAGTCACTGATAAAGAAAAATCAAGTCAAAAATGCTGGTTGGCTGAACTTTCCAAGATACAGCCTTGGGTGAAAATGTGAAATTCAAGAATTAACGAGAGAATGGGTTTGACTCAAAAGGAATATTTGTCTCAGAGCTACAAGATCTACTTCAAAACACTGTCTGCACATTAGAATACATTCACTTTACAGGTTCTATTTAGTGGAAGATTTATACATGTACATAAACCAGTATATATATGTGTAATAACACTTAATCATATACCTTGAAAACATCAGCAAACCGGCACTTTTGTCATTTATTTTCCAATTCATCTTATTAAAATGCGTAACATTTAGCACATTTAATCTCTGAAGCAAATCATTTCTAAAAAAATGTAGACCAGTGTAATCAGTGAATTAAATATAGGAAAATACATGATTTACACAGAAAAAATGCAAACCACACAGGATAATATTCAAATAAATGGTGATAAATCGCTTAAGAAAGATTAAATATCAAGAAAAAAATCAGTTGGGAACTGTCATAAAAGTTGCACTGGGTCTTTAGGGGTTAAAATCTCTTTTAAAGACGCACCTATTTGTACTTTCTTTTAATACAAGTGTGACTTATTTGTTTTATCTTCTGGTTGTTTCAGATGCTATTTATCCTATTACTGTGAATGCATTTTTTTTTTATTTTATCAGTTTTACTGTATCTTGTATTTATTCTTAATTTACTAGTTTTCGCATATCTTGCTTTTGTATCTGGAGCACTTTGCTTTCTTTTACATGTGCTATATAAATAAACTTAAATTGCACTTCTTCCCACCCCTTTTCGGGCATGCAAATGGAATTATCGTGCTTTTCTTCTGACTAAGATTGTTATGATTCTTGATATTTGTATTATTATGTATGTTTTGCAAGTGCATATATGTTAAATTTCACTGCATGTTCGGAATAAATCACTAAATCAAAAATCAAATCAAAAATCAAACTTGACCTTGAGAAGTGAAACTGAAAGTCCTAGTGAAAACATCGTCCACTGGTCCTTGTTCTATGTTTACGATGAATGGTTCTGTGTGATAACCCATTCCACAAACAGTCACTTAAGAATGTGTCCTCTCTGAACCCTACATCACGACCAGCTGTGACCTCCCATATGAGGTTTCTCTGCAGGCTCGTTGTTCTGGCAGCCGTCATGTGGTTTGGCAATCTGCTGCTGATCACTCAGTGCTCACAATTTCCACGAGTCCATGACCCAGGAAGGAGGACATCATGGTGTCAGCGTGGTGTGAGGTCTTTACTGGGACTGCTGACGGCTCTGGGCATCTCTGAAGTGCATGTCTCTATTTGCTCTCTGATGACATCTTCATTTCTTATCAGGCTTTCGTGTTCTAAGCAGATGATTCTCATAAGCAATTTTAACCCTCTAAGATCTGAAATATCTACTGTTTTAAAATATTTAACCCATAAAAACCCAAACGGCCACCGGCGACCAAAACCATCTACTGATCTAAACTGTTTAATACCTGTTCATCCACTAATCCCATCAATACATGTAAATAATTAATGTAAAATACAGTTTGTTGTCTTTTCATGGTCATCAGATATGACCCGTTTGGATGTTCAGAGGCCCTGTAGTTACCATGGAAACACTGTCATCTACTACGGCATTGATTCACCAGTAAAACCCATGGAGTTGGATCAATGACAGTGAATGGACACACTGGGTTTATGTTCAGTTAATGATAGATTTTGTTGAAAAAAGTCAGATTTTCTTCATTTTCTCTGTTTCTGATATTATGAAAACCAACTTCAATCTGAGCTTTTATGAACCTCTGTGGCAGGTTAAAATGCCCTATTTTTTGTAATTTAAAAAGCACATTATTTCTTTAAGATGTCATTTATGGGTTATTAAGACGTCTGGTTGTTCTCAGATATTGTTACAGTTTTATATAAATTGGTACAGGGTTAGTATAATTACATTTTTATTTAATTAATAAGGGAAAATATGGGTTCATATAAATTTAATATTACATTTAAAATAGCTATTAAAATCTCTACATATTTTGTTTAAAAATTAAATGCATTTAGAAAAGGTTTTATTTAAAACAAGTAATGCACAGTTTGTTCAATGTTTCGTGTCTGATTGGTTCATGTTGTCTAAAAGGAAGTAGTTGTGTGCATGTGCGCCGTGGAGGTGAGTGTTGTTATGGCAGCTGTTGAATAAAGCACGGACGAGTGAGGAAAACGCAGCGAGTTCGTTGTCATTTCAACACCACATACAGCGCAGCCATCTCCCTCGAATGTCCAGGCGGAGAGCGCAACACATCCACATGGTCAGTGAATTAAATATGGAAAAATACCTGATTTTCATTGAAAAAACACAAAATACAGATCATAATATTGTAATAAATGGTGATAAATAACTTAAGAAAGGTTAAATAGAGAGAAAAAACTACTTGGTAACTGCCGTAAAAGTAGCACTGGGTCTTTATGAGTTAACCTTTAAATTTTATTTGTAAATTTAAATAAAGTCAAATGCAGTTTCTCAGCTTTTCAGTGGCATCACATTTGTCATTTTTGGACGTTCAGAGACTCCGTAGTGAACATGGAAACCCAATCATCTTCTGTGACATTGAGCCCATTTACATATCCATAAAAGTCTATTATTGGATAATTGTAATAATCATAACACATTTACATGCACTTAAAAATGCAATAATAGAATGATTACACTGGGTTACAAAAACATGTTTTTTGCAAGTTGTCTAGGTTTTTTCAACTGAATTAGGACCATTTTGCACCGCTAAATCCAAAAAATGACATCTGTTTTTCTCAATCAGGTCAGGTTTTTTTGCTAATTTGATTTTGAAAAATTTGATCTTCTCACAAAATATAATAATTCATACCAAAATAAGAATGGTAAGCACACTTTATGAAACTTGTGACTTGATTCCTGTTAGGTACAATGGTGTATTCTCCGCAGATGTAGCAGAATACGTCAGGTTTATTTTTGCAAGATCTTCTAGTCGAAGCCATTTCATTCACCTGTAATATTAAAAAAAAAACATTAATCATAAATTGGCAAAAGTAAAATCTTCAGAACTCGTTTATTGCGAGAAATATGAAAGAATTTTGTATCATATGATGTGAAAATGCCCATAAATGTAAGCAAAAATGTTAAAAAGCCAATATGTAGCATAGTTCAGAAAGTTGACCTGATTGAGCAAAATTAATGTGATTTTTGGATTCAGCACACCAAAATTATCCTAAATCAGCTCAAAAAACTTAAAAAATAAATTTGTTGTTGACCAGTGTTATCGGAAGTCTTTTGGAGTACATACATAGTGATTGTAGGAGTGTAGATTTAGGAAAATGGATTTATTCAAAATGTTATCACATGGCAACCAATAAACACAGTCTTGTGCCGTGTTTCCACTACATGGTACTGGCTCCACTCCACTCGGCCTTTTTGCATTTCAATTATGTAAAAGGACCTGGAATCTGGAACCCGTTACTAGTCTTTTCATATCTGCTCCACCAAGGTTCCAAACAGGTGAAGAGATACTAAAACATGATGTGTAAACACTGTAGAGTACAGAGTAGTCTCTACGTCATGAATGTGCGACCTGCTATTTAAAAAAAAAACTAATTTGGAAGTTTAGAGTTAATATAGTGGTGGGTTAATCTACATGATGACATCCTGCAAAACATGGTCGGTCGATGAGGTTCAGACATTTCTGTCCTTGGTAGCCCATGGAGAAATTCATCGTGAGCTTGACGGGACAGCACGCAATGAGCAAGTTTATCAGCGACTCCCTGAGGAGATGTCATGGAAGTTATGTGCCATGTCGCAATGACGTCCAGACTGGGGCACCGATAAGGGAGGTGAACATGACAAATTCATGGGGCCCAGCATTTGCGGGGGCCCTATAGAGCAGTGGAGGGGGTCCAGAGGATACAGGCTAGAAGTTGTGAAAATTTCGTGTGAGATCCGCTGTATAAGAGAGGCATAGAAGTCAGGAGTTGGATGTTGAAAGTATGCTAACGTTCAGTTTCGTTTTCACGCTAGCGTAAGTGACGTTATGTATGGACTACAATTGCCCCCCGACTCTGACAGATCAACAAGATACTGAACTTTATGAAAAGGTCCACAGTGTTTACCTTTCATGGGGCCCACAATTGTAACGGTGCCCCCAAGTCCAGGTACTCTAAAGTCGGTAGTATCCTGTAATGGAATCGGTCTCCAGGAATAGTACCCGAGTCGAGTTGAGCCAGTTCCATGGCATTAGTCGGAGTCTGTTTATTCCAGTAGTTTTTCGCAGTCATATCATCTGTCTGACTTGGCTGTTTTTGTAAGACAATTAAAGGTGTGAACCCACTTCTCAAATTTTTCTGTGCAGATGTGTAAAGAAAAAAACACAAAAACAGAAAATGGGTCGCTGTTAGCGTGCCAAATTCAGAGCAAAGTCTTCACAAACAGCTCGGTGTTGGCACCCTCCTCATCGCCTCATCAAAGTGTGATGTTTATTAGCGTGATGCCGTGGTGCAATGAGCATATGGCACTTTGTCAAATTAGTCATCCATGGCTTCGAAATGCATTGGGTTCACAGCCAAAAAAACAGGCAACAGAGATTCATTAATGCGCTACAAAGTCTTCAGATATTACAGCTGATTTTAGAACCTCGTATCCAGTTGCAGAGCATCAAAGCCAGTGAAAACCAGACGTCTCAGATGGCCAATTATGTGTCAGATAAGGTCAGTGGAAGATAACGGTCAGCTCGTGTGTTTTTTTTATCGCAGTTTCTCATAGAGTTTGCCAGAGGAAAGCTAAGCAGAGACGCTCACAGGAAGCCCACAGCGTTTGGTACAAGGAGGGGATTTCCAGAGTTGCTATGACACAAATGACCACAAATATACTTTGACCCCAGGGAAGTGAGAAGTGACTGTGTGTTTGTGCATCGGAGGGGAAATTGCACATCCAACATGACTCGTGGCCAATTCGCTAATGGCCCAGTTGCATTTCTTTACAGCCGCCGCGGATTCTATTGTCTCTGTATGGATTTGTATGTCGTCGTTGCTGGCGTACATGTGCAGCTTTGTCCTCCCCACCCAATTGAATCACCGCTTTCCCCTTGACCGGGTGTGAAGTGAAGCAACAATTTGGGGGGCTTCCCATTACGAAAAGTTTTTTTTTTTTTTTAATCTTAGACTGTAGAAGAAGGAGAAGAAAGAAAACTTAATGATGAGTTTTCAGGATGACCAGAGGACCATGGAGACAGTTTGTCCCTGTTTTGAGGTCAAGAACACAAACTTGAGTCTTTTTTAGGTCAATTAAAGATGAAAGTTTTGTAGTAGTTTTGAGGTTTTATGTACAAGCAGAACCTTCTTTTTTGAAGAGAAGCATTGTGCACAGGAAATTCATTGACTGGAAAGTCTTTGGTCAGAATCCAAAGTGTCAAACTGAAATATTGACCTGAAGATGAATGTAACATGTGGTAAAGGTTAACATTTTCAACAGTAACTCATTGTTTAGTAGTTTAGATATTAGTGGCATATTGGCTCTTTATTAGTCATTAAAAAAACTCGTATTTTTTTTTATTTTTTTTTATGATCATCTACAATTACTTCACCATCAACAATTAATCAAGAAGTTGTTGCACATACATTATGATCTTAATATACTAAGTATGTGTTCAGTATAAGGGACATTTCTGTTTGGTGGCACAGTGGTGTAGTGGTTCGCACTTTCACCTCACCTGTTCCTGTTTTGAACTTCCTGTTTTGAACTTAGACAAACTTTACTGATCCACAACGGAAAGTACTTAGTCACAATAGCTCAGTTGCATACAAAAGCAGTCTTGAAAAAACACCAAAAAAAGTTTAAAAAAAAAAAAAAAAAAAAAAAAGGAAAGCTGTTTCTGTGTTTGTTGCTGCTGCGGCCATAATGCAGCTGCATGGAGCTCTGCTTTCCACAATGCACGTCACGAGAAATTTACGAAAATGCCCGACTGACCTACTCTGTTTGTAAAACAAATGGATTGTTTATGGTGGAGTACACTTCAAAATTGTTCACCATCAGGGAAGAAATTCAGGTGTGTAATCACAGAAAGACTTATGGTTGTGTGATACTTAGGATATGACTCGGGTTTTACGGATTTGATGAAAAATTGGTGACAAAAGTCATACGCAGCTTTCATGATTAAGGGTAGGGTAGGAGATGTTTTACTGGAACATTTTTTACTATATTACTTAAAATCCCCTTCACACTCTGATTACAACCAATTAATGAAATGCTCTAACGCAAAAATAAAAAAAATTTTAGTCACCTGTGGAACGGACAGGACTGAAAAAACACCATCCAATCATTTTAACCGGTGCATCGAAATGATTGAATGCTGATGTCTATCAAACTCAACTGCCATTTACCCCCCCCCCCCCCCCCCCCCCCCCCCCCCGCATACCCATCTTCATGTCGAATCATATGTTCTCAGAGGCTTGGAGCACTTATACAGGAAACAGAGCCAGAGCTTGGCTATATTGGCTATATTAGGATGGAAAGTTCACCGGTAAACTGTTTTGTCACTAACATACCGTACTTTCCGGGCTATAAGGCGCACCAGAATATAAGACGCACCTGAGTATAAGCCGCAGGTGTCCACATTGTGACATGAGATATTTACACAGAGAGATGTTAAACAGAAAGATCATTTAAATATTTATTTTCATACCTTCACTGATTTTTTCCAAACAGTGCCTGTAACACGGCAGTAAAACGGCAGGAACACAGCTGGTTAAAAAACCCAGAAAAGTCATTGATCTGTATCTTCATCTTCCTTCTGCTCATTGAAACCACTGCAGTCATCTTCTTCAGTGTTGGAGTTGAACAGCCTCAGAAAGGCTCCGTCACACTCCCTCTCAGTCTCTCCTCCGTTGTTGCTCAATGGCACTTCTGTGCTGCAGCTCTAGTTCCTCTTTGGACAGACACATCGATTGGTTTTAACTTCAAAGCTACATCATATGCATTTCTTCATGTGTTTTCCATGATGAGGGTTTGTGCATGACAAGCAAAATGATTGTTCAAAGTTCAGATTAAAACTTCTCCTCTTTGTATCACCTCTTCCACCTGTCTGTCTCACTTTTGCGCTTCCTGCTAGAGCGCCCCCTGGAGGCCGTTAGCCCGTATAAATCTATACTTGAGCTGCATCGCTGTATAAGCCGCAGGGTTCAAAACGAGAAAAAAGTAGCGGCTTAATGGTCCGAACAGTACGGTAAATCACTAGGAAATGTAACGTTAGCCAGATAGGTATGAATCGGGGCTCTTCTGCCGACAAACATAAATGATGCTGTGCAGCGATCGTGAACCCTTGGGAACAAACATTGCGCGTTGCGGTACTCTGGAGGCGTGGTTTCAAGGGAAAGTCTGAAGAAAAGGGTTTGGACTTTTGAATTTGTGTATTTTCAAAATGTACCTTGTGCTCTAACTGTTTTTCCAGGATCTCCTACGCTGCCTTTAACTTCACTAAGTGTACACTGATATAATGTGTCAGTGAACTCTATACAGTTTAGCGTTCCAGAGAACAGGACTGTGTTCGACTGCATATTCAACAATCCAATACTGTTTGGACCAGACTGTCAGCTCCATCCAATTACCTGATACTGTGTTATCTAAAGGACCAGACCTCCAGCTGGGGTAAGAAACAAAGCAACTGGAACAACAGAGTCAAGTCTAGTCTCAATCCGCAGCTCAGCATTTTCTTGTTTTGAAGTGTTGTTCACATAAATCCTCTTACTAATCCAGGTGGTGACGTAATTCATGCTGAACCAGCTCAGCGCAGATGTTTCAGCAGCGACGTTAGCACACTGTACATCATCTACCAGTGGTTAACCCTTAAAGATCTGAACTACTTCTGTGGTGACTTCCAAATGAATGTCTCTCTACTTTTAACCTTTTCTTCCCACAGATAGAGTTAGCTCTGTTTGGAGCATCACAAATGTATTTAGATTTCCCGTCCCACGCACAAAAAGTGATGCTCATGTGTACTATTATAGAAAAAAGACCCATTTTGAAGGACTGGAAGTTGTTTACTGGACCATCATTTAAAAACTGACTGGGAGAACTGGTCACAGTCGTACACTTAGAGAAGCTCTGAGTCATTACTGAAAAAGACAATGACCCACCACACAAACGGGAACCAGTTTGGAGTCCATTGGTTAAATATCTGGACTCAGGAAAAGCTCCGTAATTATATTGCGTTGTGTATATATAAATATATACAGGGTGGGGAAGCAAAATTTACAATATTTTGAGGCAGGGATTGAAAGACAGTGTATGACCAATTAGTTTATTGAAAGTCATGAGAATTTAAATCTTCTAATCATATTTTACTGCATTTCTAACGGTCTTGTCGTCTACCTCAAGTTCAATTACCATTTTTCTTATGGATTTGGTTGGATCCTTTAGGATTTTGGATTTGAGAGCTTTAATAAAAGCTTTGGTACGTTTTTTGTTGCTTCCTCCACTTCCAGACTTTCTCGTAATAGTTTTGCTCATAGTCATTCTCTTCTTTCCATTATAAACAGTCTTTATGGACACTCCAACTATTTTTAAAATCTCCTTTGGTGGGACGAGTGCATTCAGCAAATCACACACTCTTTGACGTTTGCTTTCCTGATTACTCATATGGGCAAAAGTTTCTGAAAAGGTATGGATAATAGTGTTAGGTATGATTATGACATCAATATATGTTTGGTTTCAAAACAGTTGACGTAGTGCCTGCTGAGAAAAAACAACTAAATGTTCATTGTAAATTTTGCTTCCCCACCCTGTATATATATATATATATACATATATATATATATATATATATATATATATATATATATATATATATATATATATATATATATATATATATATATATATAAATATATATATATATATATATATATATATATATATATATGTGTGTGTATGTGTGTACATGTATGTGTATATATACATGTGTACATAAATTATGATGTTTTGGTAGAATAAAGTCACAGGAGAGAGAACTTTGGTAGCACTTCTCAGGCTTCAATACACCGCACGACTACACGAAAACAGTTTTATTTACTTATTTTTTTACCAACACATGTAAAACAGCACAGACTGTTCAGTCGTGGTGTCGAGCTGAAATATTCCCTCCACCCAGTTAACTCAGCTACAGTGTAAAAAAAAAAAAAAAAAAAAAAATCTGTAATTTAACAGAATTTTCATTGTTTATTTTACAGATTTATCCCATATTTTTAAGATACAGGAAAATATCAATGAAATGACAAAAATAGACTGTGATTTTACATGTCAAATAGAAAATAACGTGAAAAAACTGTAACTGTGAATAACCATAAAATTTCAATTTTTTAAAAGAAATTTTTTCTTTTTTCACAGAAAAATACATTTGCAAATCTATCATAATTTCACAAATATTTCTTTTCTATTTATGAGATTAAACTGTTAATTTAAAGTTTAATACTGTAAAAAAAAAAATAAGAAAATGAGATAAAATTACTGACAATTAACCGTTAAAGAAGTATTTGTTCTGTAAGTTTAACAAGACTTGTTTAATTGACAAATATCTTGTGTAATTACGGGAGTTTTCACAACAAAAATGTTGAATAAATGTATTTTTGTGAATGTATAACATGTATAAGCACTGATAAACTGTCCAAATACAGTTTTTATCAGTGGATTGTACAACTTAGTCTCATTGAAAAGTATTTATATATTTATTTATAGGTAATTTGATTGTTTTAATACATGTAAATATTCTTTGTTAAACATTAAAATGTAAAAAAATATATATGCAAAATCTCATGTAAAGTTAGGGTAATAAACTGTATTTTAATTATGGAAAATTACCGTATTTTTATGAGATAATTTTCCGTTATTTTTCAGTATTTTTTCAGCAACCCTGCTGCTGGAATAATACCGTTTGTTTGTTTTTTTACTGTTTTTTTTTTTTTTTTTTTTTAAACAGTGTACTCTCCCCAACAGGCATAACATGAGCTATATAACTACATAACACATAACAGCAACTTGCTTTTAATGCTTATTTACAACTTGTAAGGTAACACACAGTCACATGACTCTGTGACACTGTAAACAATACGAGTCACATGACTCTGCACAAACTGTCTCCATAACACTATCAGTGTGTAACAGTTCAAGAATTTTAATTTTGTCTTTTTATCTTAATGATTCCGGGGTTATTTTCCTTTGTTCAAAGTTGTAGTAGGGTGATGTTCTCATACCTGACATGTTTCGGCTGTCGCTGCAGCCTTCTTCAGAGGCATCCCCCGACGCATTGCTGACATGTTACCAGCTGGTTTATCAGCGTCTTAGTGAACTTGTCAGATCCACTGGAATGGCCACGCCCCCCGCTGTGTGATGGTCTCTGGAGAAGGGAGTCCCACGTCTCTGAAGACGACTGCAGCGACAGCCGGAACATGACAGGTATGAGAACATCATCCTACGACTGCTTTGTCTGAACTGAAGAAAATAACCCCACTACCAGT
Organism: Sphaeramia orbicularis; assembly: GCF_902148855.1. Taxonomy (NCBI): domain Eukaryota; kingdom Metazoa; phylum Chordata; class Actinopteri; order Kurtiformes; family Apogonidae; genus Sphaeramia; species Sphaeramia orbicularis. The sequence goes on from NC_043976.1 coordinate 32,218,151, forward strand.
GTAGCTCGCTACAATATATATATGTATATATTTATTTATACTTTTTTTTTTTTTTTTCATTTCATTTTATTTATTTATTTTGTCTCCCTTTCTTCTTATGGCTGTTACTGTTATTATTAGTACTGTTAATGGTTTTGATTATAGTAATAATAATGTTCATAATACTGTGCACAGTTGACTAAGTATGAATGTGTGTGTGTGTGTGTGTGTGTGTGTGTGGGGGAGGGGGGCTGTTCTGTTTTGTTTTCACTGGACTTAACACATTTTAAATTGCAATAAAAGTAAAAAAGAAAAAAAAACTTTTCTAAGTGATTTATCACTAATTTTCACAATTTTATCCTCTGTATTTTGCCTGTATTAACCTGTTTACATGCACACCAAAACAGTAATCTGTTACTGTAATGCATTACTTTTGTAACGCCTTATTCCCAACACTGTTTACAACTGACACCTCCTTTGCATTTCACATGGTTTTGACGACCTCAGCATCTATAAACTCTTTTCTTCTGTTTTTGGAGAATTAATTCAGATCACACTATTGCTACACTTTCTCCTCTGCCAACTGGGGAGTCAATAAAAACAGCTCAGCATTTGGGAATTAAAGCGATAGTGTAGAAATTAGAAACGGGTCCAACAATGTAAAAAAAAACAAACACCGGCCTCTGTGTAAGAGGGGAAACACGTCCTGTGACCTCAATGTTTTCAGAAGATTTCACCTTAATATGTTCAATTAAAAGCTTTTTCTTCTCTTACTGTGTTCTCTGACTGTGATGTTGTCTCCGTTACCATGGCAGCACACCACAGGATGCAGCCGCCTCATTTGGTCCATGGAAGAGGATTATGCCTAAATTCCATTGTTCTTACATTTTCTACCCCCCAAAGTGTACTCCTGATTCCATAAGGATGTTAAGAAGGAAATGATCAGTGTGAATCATATGAGAAAATAAAATGACCAGGCTGGGAAATACCCCCGCTGAAGGAGTGACACAGGCTGCAGAAGCTTCTGTCTGGAACTGAAATGACCATTTTTGAGTCAAAAAGATAATGCATATAATTAGGAAATGAGATAATAAAAAGGGGTTTGGAAATAAAGTTGCAGCGCAGGATGAAATATTATAAAACAAGACATAAGAATCTGTTTGATGAGAGAAAATACTTAAAATATCAGAAATCATTAACCCATGAAGACCCAGTGCTGCTTTTGTGTGAGTTCCCAAATGATTTTTTCTTTATATTTAACCTTTCTGGAGTGATTTATCACCATTTACTCTAATATTATGCTCTGTATTTTGCATTTTCAAGTAAAAATCAGGTATTTTCCTATATTTAATTCACTGATTATGTAGATGTTCATTAAAAAGTTGAGGGTTATTATATCAAAAACAGAGAAAACTGAAGAAAAGGTAACTTTTTCAGCAATTATATCAATAATTGAACATAAACCCAGTGTCTCCATCCACTGTCACTGATCTGACTTCATAGGTTTTACTGGTCAATCAATGTTGTAGAAGAGGATGTTTCCACCAGAGGTGATTTCTCATAGACTGTAAGGGAAGCTCGGCTTCCCCTAAAATTACAAAAATTAAATGGTTAAATATGTTTGGTTGTGTTGACATTTCATTGACTACAAATGTGTTAGAACACGTTCATCTCACAGACGAGTTCGTTCAGAATCAGCTTTATCACAAATCAACGGACTCGATGTTGTTCACTTCTCATACATTCCCGCTGCGCTGTTTTCTCATTCGATCTCCGCTCAGTGCATTTGTCCGCAGACTCTCAGCGTCCATGCACTTCAATGGGACTGAGTGGAACTGTTTTTTTCATTGCCTCAAAACTGGACAGTAATTGGATAAATGCCACAATGTTGTCCCGCCCCCGGATGTCCGGTGTCTGTGGGGGTGAATGGAGCTGTGGGCGGAGCTCAGCTGGGCTGGACGCCAGGCTTCCACGTGCTGATTGGAGGATCAGTCGAAAGGCTGAATCCTGTTTGATTGACAGCTGTTTTCAGATCTACTCCTTCACTGACACAGTTCAGTTTAATACTGTCACACATTCTGCTGTGAAATTAAGAGAGAAACCACTACGGAATTACTCTTTCATTTCTTGCACTGTAAATACAACACACTCGTTGTACTTCCTTGTTTCAATTTAACATAACTTCAGCGTTTTCTTGTTTCAGTTACATAATTTAATCATTTCTTGTTCGAGTTGAATATCGTTTTGTAGATCGTTAAATCAGTCATACTGTCAGCTAGGTCGGAGTGAACTAGCTGTCAAGTCCGTGGAAAAGACGCCTACTTGGTATGATAAGGTCACTGACCATTTTCTTAAAAAAGAGGGCCGAATTTGTGTTTAAATAACTTGACAATTTTTTTGATGTAAGCCAACAATGAGCTTCCCCTGTCTGAAAGACAAGCAGCCGCCACTGGTTTCCACGGTAACTACAGAGCCTCTAAACATCCAAATGGGTCATATCTAATGACCATGAAAAGATGACAAACTGTATTTTACACTAATTATTTACATGTGTTGATAGGATTAGTGGACCAACAGATATTTAATATTTTATTTCAGTTTGTATTTTGGATGTTTCATGGGTTAAATATATCATTTGACCGCGAGTTCAGTTGATATAGAAATGAAGAAAACGTCTAAGTAGGAGTATGTGAGGTCTGTTTTCAGTGAGTTCCCTTGATTCTGCATTTGACTGTTAGAATTATACGTCCTATTAAATCTGGAATGCAAATAATCCAAGGGTGATGGGGTGATATGTGGAGGACGGTGAAGCAGCTGGAGTCCAAGGCAGCTGAGGCTGATGGGAAGGTCAGTCTGTGTAGGGGTGGATGGAGGAGGAAGAGGATGACCTAGTGAGAAAAAACACAATATTCACACATTTGTCCTCCTACAAGGTTTAAAGGGTTAAGACGCATTTGCATTATATTACATTACATTCTCCCACTTCATCTTTTATGTCAGTTTAATCTTAACTCTTTGCATCTATATATTCAAAGGTAAGTGGACTCTGTTTGTGTGTGTGTGTGTGTGTGTTTGTGTGTGTCTTGGGCATCACACAAAATCCGGAAAGAGCTGACTGCTGCAATTTGGCATACTTATGTACTTTTGGTCAAGGAACAGACTAGTGAAAACAGCAAGTTGATAGGACCAATATTTTGAGAGATATTCGCAATTTTGGAATACAATAGCTTTATAATAACATTGCTATGCCCATGACAGTTAACGGGAAGCACAGTACCACACTGCATGATGGGAAATAAAGTTAAAAACAGGAACGATGCAGTTATTAACTTCAGTCCCTAGATATTGGTATTAATATATTAATTGTCC